>NC_091010.1:69385000-69417500 GCF_041146395.1 Eulemur rufifrons
ATTAACCAGCTGAATCCGAGGGGGGAAAATGCCAATAGCAATTATATCACCTTGAGGTTATTAAATGTCCCACTGATAAGGAACTAGGTGAGCTTGACCAGGTGATAAAGACCGCTGTGAGCAAATGATTGCGCGGTGAAGAATGGTTCTCTGTCCTGCTGGTTCTCCAGATAGCTTTTCTCCCAGAAATGACTGCATAAAAAGTTGCATTAAAAATGTGTGGCCACAGAAGACAAAATTAATATTTAGCCCCCCCCCAACATCCCGCCCCCACCAGCACGGCATCACGCCACCTCAAAAGCATCACACACCGTCTGCAAACGCCTGTTTTCTCTCCCTTTTTTAGGCTCTAAAATGATGCTAAGTTCCCCACTTTATCATCAACTGTCTCCTCCAAGTGCATTTCATCTATAAGAAATTCAGATGCTCGGGAAATTAAAATTTCAAAGATCTGCTGCAAAAAAAAATCAATGGGGCGAGATCAATGCTCATAGAAATTTCATGAACTTTGAACTGATCCGGGCATGATGATGAGCGGTGGCTGGAGTTTCAGGCGGCTGACGGCTCCGCGCGTGGATGAAAAGCGGCCGGGGCAGCAGAGAGGAGGGCTCCGTTTTAGATGGGTTTTTGCTTTCATATTTTGTCTGACAAAAAAATTAATTTTTTGTCTATTTCAGTAACAAGCAAAAATAGAAAAAAAAAATCTGCCTTCCCGATACGTGTAGCACCCCCACTCCTTAAGAGCACCTAATGCTTTGCACATTAACGCCGCCATGAAATGAAATCGGTTCCCTTTGCAGCCGATTGCAGGTGCAAATTAATATTGTAAAATGAAGATCAATACATGGACAGGGCCAAATCAATAGTGGCTAAATTATTGCTGCATTTTCCTCCTCATTCAAGATGAGTTGTGTTTTCCTCTCAAAGTCAATACTTTGCAGCTTTTCTCATTAATTTCTCAATAAATTTGGCAATGAATTTCAATCACAGAACTCGGCAGGGCGAGCCGGGCATTGTGGTGTGCACGGACAGCACAGAGGCCGTGTAGCCTCCACGTCACTCACCTGGGGCGCTGCCTGCAGGGGCCAGTCAGCCCCCCAGCTTGGCCCAGGGACAAACGGGGACTTAAGGTCACCTCCTCCTACGCCACCAGGCTAACCCTAGGTGTGCCCTCATAGATGTGACTTTGGCTTTTCTAGTGCCCTGGCTGCTCCCACCCATGGGGGCCCCGGCGCCAGCAGGGACGGCGCAGACCCACCCAGGGTCAGTCTGGGTCTCACACCAGCTACTCCAGAATCCCCTCCGACCTGCTAGCGGCAGGGTATTTTCTATCGACAAGTCTTCTAAGGACGCGAGAGCACTTGACTTCTAATGGGAGTCCAGAGCCGCCGCCTCCGAGTCGGGGCTGCTGCTCCGGCATTCACGCAGGCAGCCCAGCCGGGCCTCGTGCACAGGGACCAGCTTCCATTCACCACTGCCTGGCAGCCGACGGTGGCATTGTGATGTGACACCGAACGCAGAAAGGGGGACAGCTCATCTTCCTTGTTACCAAAATAATACCCTTGCTGACAACTGCTGGATTGCATTCAAACAATTCTGTTTACATACCTCAAAGAATACACTGGATTACAGCTTTTATAGTCGCGGCAAAACTACACCTACGAAGCCCAGCCCGGCAGCTAGGAAAACAAGGCACGCGGCGCACCTCTCCTCCCCAATTCTCGACGCCTTCCCGCCTCTGAGACAGCACTGGGCCCAGAGACGGGGCTCCCCAAGGCGGAGGCTCTGAGGTTGGGGCATGCCCCGGCCGTCCTGTGGCCCTCGCACACCCTACAAAGGCCATCCTAACACGTTAGCCGCTACCTCCAAGCACTGACGGGCCTGCAAACAAAAGGGAGAGAAACATCACCCGCAACACAGTCGAGAGATCACATGCTATCTAATGTTCTCCTTTTCCTTAAAAAAGAAAATTCAAGTGCGCCTGTGTTGTCGAGCCTCTCGGAGACTTTTTGGGGGGAGGAAGGTCTGAGAATCCGAGCGGGAAACGGAACGCCGTGTGGAGAACACCCAGGCAATGGATTTGCACACTTTAAACCAGCGGAAAATCTCCCCGCAGAGGTAAACTGAAAAATGAGCTCTGGAAGTTCAACCTCCTCCCAAGGCTGGAAGTGGCCCTCCTACGGCTGGGGACAAAAGGAAGGCCCTCTTCCTGTGCCTGGGGCTCGGCCACGCTCCTGCAGGTGCACGTCCCAGCCACTGATGCGCTGTTCCAGCATCCGCCCCTCTCCTGGAAGGTAGAAGGAAGGTCACCCACTGCCACATGCCTGCCCTGTTCAGGGCACGGCACACAGTAGGTGCTCAGAAGCGCTGAGTGATGCCTGCCGGTTTCCTGAAGATACCTGGCCAACCTGGAAGGTATCGCATTTTTTATTTTGAGAAGCCAAAGCGAATGGAACATTTCTCATGTTCCCACGCAAAAACACGTTCATGAATGTTCACAGCCGTGTTTTTCACAATATCCAAACACCCGCCCACGGATGAATGAATAGACAAAACGTGGCATATCCACGCGGGGAATATGGTTCAGCCGTACGAAGGACCGATGTTCCTTCGCACGCGGACGCGGGTG
The DNA here is from genome assembly GCF_041146395.1 of Eulemur rufifrons. Classification (NCBI taxonomy): domain Eukaryota; kingdom Metazoa; phylum Chordata; class Mammalia; order Primates; family Lemuridae; genus Eulemur; species Eulemur rufifrons. The sequence continues at coordinate 69,387,630 of NC_091010.1, forward strand.
CACCACGAAAATGTCTCATGCGAACAGAAGGCGGCGGACACAGGACCGTGCACCGCGCGGGTCCACATGTACGAAACGCCCAGGACAGGCAAAACCAGGGTTGGGAAGTAGATCTGTGGCTGCCAGGGCCTGGGGGGAGGGGAGGGCAGTGGAGGTGACAGGTATTCTTTCTGTGTGATGAAAGTGTTCTTGAACTAGACTGACGGTTTCACAGCTTTGTGAATATGCTAAAAACCACTTAACTGTACACTTTGGGTGAATTTCGTATGTGGATTATATTGGAAAAAAGGAAATGTTTTTGCTATTTCTAATCTGAATCAGAATACGCTGCTGAGGGAAATACCTGTCAGGGCCTGCGTGTTGCTCAGCGATAACGGTGCTTCTGGCCGCGGGGGAAAGCGCGGAGCCCACGCCGGGTGGAGGCGGCGGAGCCCGGCGGCCGGGCTGGGCCGGGCCGGGGCGGGCAGGGACTCCCTCTCGGGTTTCCCAACACGACTACCCTTCACCCTCCATGGCGGCATCCTTAACTCCTGGTTTTTCAGGTTACGTAAGGAAGAAAAGGAATGTTCTACGGCAGAGCCCTGAAGACATCACCAAGACTAACGCAAATGCTGGAATCCCCGCGGCGCAGTCCCTGAACGCAGCACACTGAATGACGTCTCGTGGAAAACAGTTTCCACACAGGGGCCCCCAAACCACAGGTTGTGCCCTCAGCTGACCTCGCTGCATGGCAGCCATCCCACTGTCCAGCCCACTCCCTCTAACTGCCCAGCCTGCTCCCTCTAACTGCCCGGCCCACTGCCCAGCCCGCTCCCTCTAACTGCCCGGCCCGCTCCCTCTAACTGCCCGGCCCACTGCCTGGCCCACTCCCTCTAACTGCCCGGCCCACTGCCCAGCCCACTCCCTCTAACTGCCCAGCCCAGCCCGCTCTCGGCACCCCTGAACATGCAGGGTGCAGCCTGCACCCTCTCTAGGGATCCCCCTCCCGCGAAATCCCACATCACCTGAGCTGTTCCTCTTCTCCTAGGACTTAGCACCTTTTTCATTACGATTATTTTATTAACTTCTTTTCTAGATCTGCTTTCGTTCCCACAAGACTTGGAGTCAGCGGTACCGCAAATGTGGCTTCTGCATCAGACGTTCGCCAAGCGCTGCCCCGATGGAGACAGTTGCTTGCCTTGGCGAGGAACCCACTGCCGAGCGGGCGAGGGTCTGTCACCCACCCCTCACACCCCCGCCCTGAGCACCTGCAAGACCCTCTGCCTCTCTGAATCACCCATGGTGCCCAGCCGAGTACCTGCCCAGGTGGGCACGAGGCCTGGGCAGATTCCCAGCCAACGGACAGTAACCTTCAGTCCCACATCACACCCTTAAGGTGAGACGCTACTCTCATCTCAAAGATCATTCCAGTAAGTTGGTACTTTCCAAGCACACAGGAAAGGAGCAGCATAGATGGTTGTGGAATTTGGGGAGTAAGGACAAGAGGTGGCAACCCACTGGCGGGCGTGGGGCTCAGGACGCGGCAGGTGTCCACCAGCCCGTGCCACAGCGAAGACCACGCGGGCCCTGTCCCTGGGTTTGTAACTGCCGAACGTCCGTGCGTGAGCTTCCTGCAGGCCGGGAGCCTGCCAGGCTGCAGCCCTGATACCCCGTACGGCATCTGGCAGTGACACGTTGATCCCCTTTCAAGGTATTAAAACAAGGCTCACTTCTGAGATGATGGCCATTTTAACACATGGCACATGTGCAGTCTCCAGTTTGGGACACGCCCGGCCTGATGCCAAGTATGCTGTAGAGCGATCTCTGTGTCACCTCGTCACGAGGGAGCCACAGCCCTTGGCTTGGGTGACTGGAAGCTCAGTGCTGACGGACCTAAAGGTTACGGGGGATGTTTCTGTACTGGGAACGAGTCCGTGAGAAAAAATACCAAGTTGGTCTTCCAGACCAGGACCAGAGGTGACCGCTATTGCTCAAGCATCCGGCCGACCCCAGCCTGGGTGCACAGGTTCACGAGGGCAGCAAGGACGCGGGACCACAGACCACGGCCCCTACCGATCTCAGAGACAAGAAGGGCCGGAAGGGACAGTCCCCTCAAGGACCTTCTCCTCGGAAGACAAAAGGAGGTGACAAGATGGAGACGGAGTCTGGCAGAATCCCCCAAACCCAGCCCCCCGGGTTCTGACTTTCGGACTCCCCAGTGGCTGTTGGATGCCTGCAATGGCCCCACCTGAGGTGGCTCCAGGGCTCGCGTGTCAGGCCATGAGGTTCCCGTGTGGAAGACGTGAGGGGGTCGTCTCAGAAGGAGAGGGAGAGAGGAGAGTCTGGAGGGAGAAGACAGCCCACGCCACGCTGTACCTTGAAGAAACTGTCCCCAGAAGATTCACACCAGTGCTCACCAAGGTCTGCAGCAGACCACTGTCTCCACGGGAGCTTCCGTATTAAAAGTTTCACACGCTCTGCGCTGAGTCTTCTAGAGCACACGCCGCCTCCACGTGCACTCAAGTCCCTCACGAAGCCATTATTCCATTAAGAGCATCCAAAAACTTCTATTTTGTTTTTTAGTGTAGCAAACAGTCCACAACCCTGACTAATGGCTTCCCATTTTGTTGTGGTTGTTCTATTTAAAAACCATTCTAAGAGAAGCTAGATCTTACTCATTTTGCATTTTCTACAATAAATAAAAAAGGCCCAACTGATTCAAACGACAATTTTGCGGCAGCACTTCTTTCCAGGCCACGCGTCTGTGACCCGAGCCCCAGCCTGCACAGGTGTGAGCATGGAGGTCTCAAGACCTTCCAGAAACAACGGCCTCTCACGAAGCCACGCGCGGCCTCAGCTCCAGTGGCATCACCAACCCAGCCGGCGACGCACACGCGGGAGCGAAACGTGCTCTCCGCCGGTTCCCAACCGCGGGCCAGCAGTGTGGCCGGACGTCCACCAAATGGATCGGGTGGGAGGCGGGTGTAGCCAGTGACTCCTGAGTCAGCGGCGGCAGCAGCGTCTGGTTCCCATTCCTGTTCCTCTAGGACCACAGAGCATCTGCTCGTCCCCCTCTGGCGCCGAAAGAACCGCACGCTTCCGTTCAGGGTTCCCAACCAGGACGACAGCCCAACGCTTCCCACGGCCTCTGCAGTTGGCCGTGGGCGTTGCCGCCAGAGTGACGTGTGCGGTTGAAACGCCACACCTTGCCCACCCGGCTTTACCCTGCACTTCAGTCGGTCACCTGCCTTTTGCTATGTTTTGGGACGCTCTTTTGCTCACTTCCCCCACCCCCACCATCTCCCGGACCCTTCCAGGCCGTGTGCAGAAGTGCCTCCTTCCCAGCCAAAACCCAAAGATCCCAAGTGCGACCCTTTTCTACCTGCGACCATCCTCCCTGGGGCTCCCAAAGCGCCACCACGGGGTGGGTGAGGAAGCAGGACCAGCGCACCTGCCCGTGCCAGGCTCCGGGGGAAGCAGGCCGGGTCTGCCTCCGCCGCCCACATCCCCACAGTCACTAAGTGAAACCCGACGACCCTTTTGTCCTTTGGGGAAGATGAATGGCCGTCTCCTGTCTGCTACGTTTTGTCAGGTTTGGTGCTGAAGAGTCAATACCTTCACCTTGACATGGAAACTTTGTGATTTATCAGTTCCTTTCTCCTCCTGGGTGAGCGTGGCCCCGACAACTGCGGCCAATCGGGGTGCAGGGAGCAGACTTGGTCACAGCCACTTGGAAAGCAACCAAAGCCCCCTCTGATGACAGACAAATGTGTCTTGTTAGCAACAGCCCAAAAGCGCTTGACTTGTACTAATAACAAAAAGGCCATGCTGGTCACCGTGGGTCTAAAGACGGAGCACCCTGTCACCAGCCTGGTTGGGAAATTAGCAAATAATGTTCTTTTCCTTGATAAATGGGTGACAGCTCCCTCTCACCAATCATTTTTAACATTTTGATGCATGCCTACGATCCCACTGGAGGAGCAGAAAAGTTTACTAGCCCTCAATTTTCAGATGATGAATGGAACTCTCTAAATGTGCGATTCTGTATGAGGTATAGTTCATTTTAAGCAATTCTAGTAAATGGGTGTCACTGATTAGGACAAATAGTCTACTTGTGCAATAGCACAAACGGTGTGTCTCATTCTCCTGGCCTCCTCCGAGACAGGAAAGAGGGGACAGCAATGACCCTGGGAGCCCTCGCGGCCCCGCTCCTTAAAGGGACGCGTTATCGAATCTCACCGCAGCACCCACTTAGCATGCTGGCAGCTTAACTGATCGCTGTGGGTCTGATGCTGTGCCGAGACCGTGGGGAGGACACTGGGTGGCAACCCCTGCTCCTGGTCCTTTGCAGCTCTGCCTAAGGGGCCCTGGGGACCCCTGAAACTGACCCCAGCGATGGCAGCGGGTGCCCACTCCTAGGTGAAGGGGGCTGAGGCAGGGATACACAGCACTTCAGCCAATGCAAAAAACCCACCCTTTGCCGTCCACATCAGACAATGACTAAAGCAAAGGTGGCGTCAGGCTGGGAGAAGTGTGTTGTCAGAGTCGCGCACCACCTGGGAATTACCCCCGTTCTGGGCAGGTCTAGAGCCAGCCTGAGCCGAAAATGCAGACTGAGCTATTGTCCCATGTAATCAACTTGAATAGAAGCAAAGGTGTCTAAAGGTGTCTACTCTCCGGGGGCTCCCTGGGAGCGATGGTGGGACACAGACTTCCTCCGACACCGTGGACAAACTCAGCTGTCAAGTTTGAACCGGTGGAGCCAGGGTGGCACAGCAGTGCCTGCCAAAGACAGCAACGGACAGGCAGCAGCCACGAGCCGCTGGGCCTCGCCGGCCGGGCCAGGAGATAGTCACCTAGTGAACTGGGCTGAAGTTTCCCCAAACTCTAGGACCCATGACGAAAGCATGTGTTTCTCACCATGTCCATGTCTGTGGGTAAAATTTTATAACTGAAATAATTGGGTGGTTTACACTTAAGGAAGGCATTAGTGTTTAGCATAGTAAAAACAGTATGATTTGTGGGTGGCAATTAGGAGTCATTTGCTCTGTGAACACGAGTCATTTGTGTGAGAAGCACCGGCCCGGGAGACAGGTGGCTGGCGCTGGCTGGGCTCACAGGGCAGTACCGACCCCAGTGTCAACAGAACCGCGTCTGAATGCACATACAGGGCTTCAGGACACTTCAGAAACGTGTGCTTTCACTGGGTGAAGTGAAGTGGGGTTCAGTGGTGGGAAAACCATCACCCCGCGGAGCCAGGACAGCCCTCGGACAGCAGCACGGCACCCCCTTGACACGTCACCAGTTTCAGGCACCATCTGACTTTTTTACGAAAGAAAAACACAAATGCTATATCAGAAAGAACACAAACTGTTAGCAATTACTGGTTGAGTGATGATTTCACAAGGCTGAAATTGAATGCACGTCTCTGTGCAGAAAATCATCATTTTTATGTTCCCGGTTAGTGAATGAGTCACAGATCTGGGAGCTGCCCAGGCACTGGGCTGCAAGAGCGCCGGAGCCCACTCTGGATGCCTTTGCTACCAACTGCCAGTCTCTGGTTCAGTAAGTGGGTTCGGTCTGTCGCAGACGACATGTTGACTCCCAGTAATTTATAATAATTTCACTAATGGAGCAAAAGAAATCTCTAAAACTCAGTGGGTCTGTCAAACACCGGGTGCACGAGGTCAACAGCCAGGGCCCCCAGCCGCGTCCCTGGTGCCCGTGAACTCTGCTGCAAGTCAAGCCACCTCCAGCTCCTCAGTTCTTCTGCTTAGTAGGAAATCATCCCGCCAAACGGACACCGTAAGGCAACAGTGACACACACGCTGGTGCCATAATGTTCACACCTGCAAACGCATCCGTAAAAGTTTTCGCGATAACATAATTTCAATTAGAAGCATACAAATTCCAATCTGTCTTAATCAAATAACACTGTAATGCTTATATTCTAATTAAAAAATAATTTCTTTTATTACTCTTAACAATTTGATGTGTTTCCACTGGTGGAATTACGAACGCGAAACTTCGTGATTTGCCAACGCTGTTTCTCAGGTAGGATAATTCTGGACTATTTTAATTATTATTAAACAAGCAAATGGTACACTATTAGACAAATATTAAAACAAGCATTGTACTCAGTTATTAATTTGCACTATTCACTTTTAAATGCAGCAAATATCTCATTAATTTAATTTTAGGTGCCCACCAGTTTATATTGCATTTTACAGTCTAGAAGGCAATTTACTATTAACTGGCAATTACATACAGAGTGATTGTTAATTCTGCTCCTAAGTGCTAGCCGCTTGAAAATTGTTCTCTCTCTCTAATTTTTGACCTTCTTACAACAGGGGTGAGGCACTTGGGGAATACAAAGAACCAGTATGGAAGCGCTGGACATGTCATTTGTGACTCATTCTTTTAATTCACCGTGCTAATCAACTGAACTGCCACAGCCTCCCAAGGTAATTGTGTCTTTATAGGAGCGGAGAGCAGCAGGCACGGCCTGGATGGATGGGGCCCGCCTGCGGCCCCTCCCGCGCGGGGCAAGGCGAGGGCCACTCTGGGTTGACTAATAGGGTCTGGCTCTGGACAATCTGGTGTTTCTCAGATCACTGTAAACAGACCATTTAGGCCTTTCGCAGAGTCCCTCCCAGCCCCCGGAGGGTGGCAGGCGGCCCCCTCCTCTGAGCACAGGTTCATTATCCCGCAGCCTGGCGGCCCCAAGCCGGCCTCACGCAGGGAAGGTTAAATGTGAGGGTGTCCCACAGCCCCCAGGGCGGGGGACGCTGATGGGAACCAGACGCCCCAGGGACGGTGCCCACCTCCCAACATCTAGCGGGGCTGGCTCAGCTTTCAGCAGGGAGCGCGGTTCCCGGTGATTACCTCATTGTCCCCATCAATTTCGGGGCAATGCAAATCAGACAGAAGCTTCCAGGTCAGACAGGTTATGACCCCACCTTTCCTCCGCTCCCCTTACATCACCTTTGAAATGTATATTCCCCACGATGGCGGGTGTGGGGCAGGCAATAAATTAGCCACCAGCTCAGAAAGCTGAGCTCCCTGAAGAGCTCCCCTGCAAACCCACTCGGGGGGACATCTGGGCAGAAGAAACCCCACAGCCCTGGGGGCCAGGGCCTGCACTTGTGCCTGCGAAGCCCAGGCTGCCTTAGCGAGGACACCATGTCCACTGCAGAAGGGAGAGGTGGGTGTCGGGGCAGGCTGGGTGGTAGGTGGAACTAACTCAGGGGGACGCTGCTTCCTGCGGGGAAGGAGAGGGGACACCCAGACATCTGGAGAGGACACCTCTGGCCAAGGAAGTCATCCTACCTGAGCAGAGGGCCAGGGGCCGCAGAGAGAGCCGACCCTCACCCCACTGGCCCCAGGGCAGTGAAGGCAAGGCCTGGGAGAGCTGGGCACTGGGGGACGCTGCCACTGCAGGCCTCTGCCACGTGACACCTGCCAGCCAGTGGCAGGCAGCCCCTCCCACCCTCCACACCAGGCTGTCTACACACGCTCCACCCAGGGCCTGTCTCTGCGGCACTGGGCACGGCATCCTCGGCAGACAGCAGGCACGGTAGGGAAGGAAGCTGCCATGTTTCTTCTAAAAAAAAAAAAAAAAAAAGTCTCACGCTAACAGCAACCATGCAGACTTCCCCACCGAAAAGCCTGTGTGCGTAAAGATCTGAACTCGCGCAAGGATCCACTGAGAGCATTTGCCAGAGTCCGGCCAGGATGGTCCAACATGAGAACAAGTGACTATTCACCCACTGCCATGCAGAGGCAGTCGGTCTTGTCACACGCAGACACCTGCTCACTTTGGTGCCACAAACCGGGACCACATGGCAGACGTGGGAGCCCATGCGGGAGCCCATCCCTGACACGTGCCCACTGCAGCACAGGTGCCAGCGCGCAGCTCGTGAGCAGATGACAAACGTCCCCACCGCCAAGGAGCTCAGGACTCTCCCAGCATTCCTGTGGACCCCGACGGAAGCTTGACTTGACCGACTTCCTACAGGAAGTGCCACTTACTGAGTGCCCGCCACAGTTCAGACACCGCACGCTGATCCTCACCAACACCCTATGGGGGGCGCCGAGGGGAAGCGGGACTCAGAGGAGTGAGAAGCACGTGCCCAGGTCTCACAGCCAACACCCGGCGGAGCAGAGTGGGGTCTGTCTGCAAACCCCGGGTCTTTGCGCAGGGCCCGCTGCCCCTACAGCCGGAGGTTTACGGGCCAGAGACTCAGGGACGTGCAAGTCCCACGGTTAACAGGAGTGGCGTGTTGAAACGTGCACAGGCATGGCTGCAGCTCACACACGAACACGGCCCATAGCAAGGGCCCCAGAGAGGCCCCCGGGCCCACGGCGGGATTCCTACTTCTCGTCTCTCCCAGGGGCCTGGCACCCACGGTGGCTGGACTTTCGCTGCACGGCGAAAGCACTTACTTGCTGAAGTAGGTAAGTGTTTAAAAAACACCCCAATTGTTATGACGCTTTGTGACTCGTCGTTATCTTTTAATACACTGGGAGCCGCCCTCCCTTGATCTCTGATCTTACAAGGGAACCAAGAAATCCAGGCCCCAGAAGTGGCCGTGAAGCCCCAGCAGCTTTTTCTACGCCCCCTTCCCTGCAGTCTTTTGGCACTTCTGGGCCCCTGGTTCTTTGTGTGCTGGTGCCATGGGTTTGAAAGCAGCCCCTGGCGGCGGGCAGGTACCATCCTCCCACCATGGCTGTGTGGAGGGACAGCAGCCAGGCCCTGAGGACCCAGCCAGGCGCACACCTAAGGTGACACCAGGCCTGCTGGTCAGCGGGCCGCGGGAGGACTGACATTGTGCCTTTCCTACTCATGCAGTCCTTCCTAAAAGAGAAGAGGTTGAATGACTCCCGATACCTCTTTGAACCTCGAAGCAGAAGAGACCCCAACATCCTCCATGTCACCCACTTGCCAGATGGAGGAGAGGACCGCATCACAACGATCACCCTTCAGGAGGTGACAGAGCACGCTCCCAGTCCTGACTTCCACTGTGGACCCTGGGCCACCCAGGACCCCACGATTCGGCCACCCACTCACTCGCACACAGGTTGAGGCCACAAATATTTAACAAGTACCCGTCCCTTCACCTTCACTGGGTGCCAGCAGGTGCTGTCCATCCTTAAAAACACTTCTCAATGATCCTAGCACCCTGGGAGGCTGAGGAGGGAGGATCGCTTGGTCAGGAGTTGGAAAGCAGCCTGAGCAACAGTGAGACCCCTGTCTCTACCAAAAACAGAAAAAAATTAGCCAGACGTGGTGGCGCCTGTGGTCCCAGCTACTCGGGAGGCTGAGGCAGGAGGATCGCTTGAGTCCAGGAGTTGGAGGTTACCGTGAGCTACAACGACACCACTGCATTCTAGCCAGGGAAATGAAGCAAGACTGTCTCAAAAACAAAACAAAAAAACTTCTCTAATATCACAGCTTTTGGAGTTGGCTAAGATTAGAAATCAAAATGCAGACATGCCTTGAGCTGAAGTTTATCTGTGGTGCTTCTCGAGAGCAATCTCAAAGGAGCCATGCTAACAAAGCACTCGTGTGGACAGAGCATCTCACAGGACACCTTCAAGACACCAAGCACGGCCCCTGAACAGGTCAGCCTTCCTGCTGGCAGGAGTGTGCCCTGCACCCACGACGAACACAGATCTTTAAGAAGACGTGTCAGGTAGGGTGTAAGACCCCAGGTTGGAGCAAGGCAGAGCGGGCTTACATCAAGTTTACTGGCTGCGTGGCCTGGGCTGGTGGCTTCATCACCTCGCTGAGCCTCTGCCTGTGTGACTGAGCAGTAGTAGTGTCACAGGGCAGAGGCACGGGGCCAGGCACACCAGCAACTGTGCCAATGGACGCTGGGGTTACCGTGGTTACTGACAACCCCCCACCCACTGTTACAGGTGAGAAGGCTCAGGCCCACAGCCGGGGGTGGGGGATGCCCAGGGCCACCCGGCCGTGGGGGCTCCACCCGTGCATGGCATCATGCGCCATCTCAGACGAAGATGTGGAAACCATGCATCTGACTGATCTCAGCCTGTGGGCCGAGCATCCTTGCCCATCCTCCCCACAGAACCCCGCACCTGTCCCCACGGTCGTAAGGTGCCCTCACAAGCGTCTCCCATGGGACGAGGCATCCCCGCTTTCCCGTGGAAGTTGGAAACGTGAACTCACCGGTGTAGACAAAGCGGCCAGGAGCACCTTTGCAGAACTGCTTGGATTTGTAGGAGAGGGTGACTTCGACGACTCCAGGAATGTGCCTCGGCGGGGTCTGCACTCGGATGGCGTGGGGCGTTATCAGCTACAAAAGCCACACAGTGAACAGGCGCTCAGCCACGCTGGCCGTGAGAGGCGGACACTTGCCAGTTGGATATAATTACCAAAATGAGCGCAAATTGGACCATCGTCTCGGAATGCTCCCTCCTAGCTGTCACCCAGAGACTCGGGACCTACAGTGCTCCTTAAGACAAACGTCTGCAAATGATCCTGGGTTTGAGTTTGCAGGAAAGGCCACAGGGCATCATTCATATGAAAATTGCCACCACATGTTTCCCCAAACCCGCTTCTAGTGATTCTGGCACTAATTGTTCCAGGGGACTGGGTGGGGGCCTCCAACCGCAGGTTTTGAACCCAAGGGTCGTGGGGCGGGGGCATCCTACACCCACCACGGGAGACGCAGGCCAACTGCCCGTTAAAGGGGACCTGCCACAGGGTGCCCCGTGTCGATACACTATTGACAGCTCGTCCGAACCCCTTGCGCCAACGGCCGCTGTGCCCGGCGGGCCGGCGTCGGAGGCTTACCTCGCTCCACACCAACATGGTGCCGAACACAACCTGGAGGCCGTCAAAGAAGTTGTCTCCGATTATGATCACGGTGGCGCCCCCCGTGGTCCAGCCTTCACTGGGACTGATGGCCTTGATGCAGGGAGTGGCTGCTCACACAAGACAGAGAACACGACTTAGAGCCCGTCCCGCCGACTTAGAGCCCGTCCCGCCGCCATGCCGGGCCACCGGCCGCAGCGGGAAGAGAGGCATGCGGCCGCTCCTCCAGGCGGCGCACAAAGGGCAATCGTAGATCAGCATGTTGATGTGTTTAAAGCAAACTATTAAATGTTTTATAAAGCAAAGGCCGAGCTGCGGAATACTAGTGAGCAAGAAAAAAATGGCTTGAAATAGCAAATTATGTGTCAGGGCAAATATGACTATTACAAATGATTAAGCATCACACGCATGTGGCGTGTCGATTTATCTGCCTTGCCGTGCAGATCTAAGCAGAGTCAATCAAAAGGTTGTTGAAGGAGATGGAAGAGCAAACGCCCTGCATTTCGATTCCTCATAAGCAGCTAATTGGGTTGGGTTTTTTCATCCGCGAACTTTGCCTTTTGGTTCAAAACTTCATTTTCCTCTGTCACTCCACAATTACTACTTTTCACTTTTCATCAGGAAAAAAAAAATCAAAAGCACTATATTAATACTTTTGTCAAAGGTACACATTTTACATCTAACATTGTTTGTCGACAGGAATCCCCAGCCACTGGCCTGACCTCCCTTTGTCTCGGGAGCCCGCACATTTGCATGAGTTATTACGATGGCGCTGCACCCGCCAGGCGGCCCTGCTGGGGGCACGCAGACGGCAGAAGGACGGTGGGGGAGGGGCCCAGAGGCCACAGCCTGGGGAGCAGGGCAGGCGGGAGGCCCAGCAGGGCTCTCAGCAGCCCTGGGCAGGGAGGCCAGGCTGGGGCTGGAGGCTGCAGGCCTCGCGGAGGCCGGCTTTGTTCTGGGCTTTGATCAGCTCTTCCTTTACATGGTGCTGGCGGACCTTTGTAACTGCCTTTGATGGCCTCTTGGGCACAGCTCCCCTGCAAAGGAGGTGCCCCTGCGACGCCCGCTTGCCCACCACAGTGAAAGGCTCTGGCCTCTCTCACCTGCAGGGCGCCTGCCCGGGCGAGGCACTGTCCCCGGGACCCGCAGGCCTGCTCTACCTTTTGGGTGAACTACAAAGAACAGGCTGTGCGGGCCCATGGGATGGATGACCGTGCCCCAGGACGCGCCAGGTCCCCCTGCTCATGTCTGGGCACAGTCACACCCGGGGCCTCAGTCCTCCGAGAGAGCAGGGACCCCCACGTCCAGCCCTGGGACCCCGGGGTGCCAGCCCTCCTTCCTCCTGGCTTCGCTGGGGTGGGGGCGGGTTGTGAAGGTAAGCCGCACTCGAGGAACCTGACCCCGGGCCCCAGGGGCACCCTCGACAGTTTGGTGCTCTTCCATCGCTCACGACAACCTTAGGGGATATTTGTCCAAAAAAGTAGTCACTAAGCTTGATAAACAAGAAGTGGCTTAACCACGCCACCCCAGCTCCTGGCTCCGCACCCGCACGGCTCTGAGCGGCAGACAGGAGCCCTCCAAAGGACATCTCGGGGCCTTATTAGGTTGTTCATCTTATTTGAGCCCCCGCATAGCTCGGCTTCAGATAAATCATCTTTTTAGACTCTGGGTCAGAGCTGGTCGCACGTCTTCATAAGCGGGAGTTTTCCGGAAGCCTGCGTGCCACGGTTTCCCTGACGGGTCAGAGGCAGCACTTTGCAGACTCTGTCTAGTTAATCACCATTAGCTATTGTTGTTTAGCACACCGCCGACATGCCACCTTCCTTTGTTTGCTTTAATGTTGGACTAGCGGGGGTTATATTTGCTCATTCCACGCGCATCTCCCTCCGCAGCAGAGGCACAAAGCACACACTGGGAACCTGCCCTTAACTAGCGCTGTTGACTTCATGCTAATAAGTTCATACAAATTTTCATTTCTGAGGCTTCCGAATGACATTTGCTTTTCTTAATTGCATGGAGAGCATTTGAAAAGGATCAGCTCTCTAAAGACTGACAAGTCTCCTCCGAGGGGGTGACCTTCATCAGCACAGCCAATTATGGCAAATAATTCACAAAAAAAAAAAAAAATTACAGTAAACAAATTTACTTTGGAGGTGAGAAAAGAAAAAAAGAATCCAGGATCTCCTGCGTGCACGAGAGATTGCTATCTGGCAGCTGTGGCCCAGTGGAAAGCCACATCACCTCGGAATGTGCGGTGCTGCTCGGCGGAAAGAAAGCCGGGCCTGCCTCGGCCTCCTCGCGGCCGATAGCCATCTTCCTTCTGCCCGCATTTGCATGCATTTCAATGCACATATAGAGAGGGAACATGTGTTCAGTGGGAACCATAGCAAAATGAATTACACAGACAGCGTTCGAGATCTAATGATATACGGTGCACAATACACTCAAGCAGATGACAGGGGCTGGCCCGGCAGCTGAAGATGGCAGAAGAGGAACAGAAACACGGTGGGGTGACAGAGCCCCCCATCTCTTTCCCCGGCCAGGCCCCACTGTGGGGAGCACCCCGGAAGACGGATCCTGGTCTGCGAGCTCTTAGCGTGGCCCAGGGCCACCAGGGTCCAGGAGGAGGAGGCATGGTGTCTCCCCTGCGGATGTGACATGCACCAGCATGACCTGCTTTTAACTCTGAGGATCCTCTCAGCCTACTCAGGAGAAGAGGTGCCCGCTAAGGACACCCTCTGTGCCACCGATGACACTGCCAGCTTTCCCCTCCGGCCCATGCAGACGGGCTCGTCTTGGGGCCGGGGAGCCCAGTGGCTGGGGGTGACTCCTCTTAGAAACCAGTGCTATTGACCAAAATATTTGGTTTTTCCTTTCTTTCTTTGGGGGGTCTCTCCACCATACCCAGTATCCTATCAGTAAACAGCCTCCCAGTCCTGGCTCCCGTTAATCAGCGAGCTCTCTTGAGTAATATCACAGCATTGTCACCTTCCTCTGCATCCACAATACTGAGGCACTCAAACAGGCCTAATCTTGCCTCATGAAGACTTCTTTGTTCTGCCTGCTAAAATGTCTTGTAATTGTGCTTGGGATGTCCAGATGGCTGGCTGATACTCCAGCTGATAGGATTATACCTTTACCTCTCCTAGGGCCATCTGTTCGCTTTAACTCGCTAAAGCCCCGCAGCCTGGATTCGGTTGTCCTTATTGCATAAACCTAACCGCATTACGGCACTTGGCATGCAAATCGCCTCTGTGCTGCAGGCCGGGTGCTGGGCAGGGCTCGAGTGAGGTTTAAACAGGGCTGGAGTCGTTTATGAGGGGACAAGTGACAAGGAAAAAAAATTAAAGCCTGAGTTCTACTGTGCTGTGCTGGAAGGCAGAATGGTTGTTTTCCCTCACTCGTGTTCAATACTGTAAATAATCTGCCTTGCTTTTTGTGAGCTCAAAGGACGCCGTGGCAGACATCCACAGCAGCAGCAGGGAGAATTCGTTTACTTGGAAACCATCAGCGAGTGTGTACACACTGCTGGTGAATATTAGATGATTGGATAATGAGGTGTTAGCTAGTCGAGGCTGCACGGAAGCGCGGGTCTGTGGTTTTGGGGGCACTTTCTCCTGAAAGAAGGTGGGGCCAACTCCAGGCCAGCCTCCCGCCCCTGTGGTGTGCGCTGACCTCACCCGGCGGAAGGAGGCGAGTGGGCCCCGGGAACGACACCGCCAGACCCAAACAGAACTTCCTAGGGTCCCCTCTCCCAGGAAGTGACAGAGGCATGGCCCAGAGCTCTGTTGTTCTTTTTCTAGGGCACTTGGTAACTGGGCATTAATTACAGAAAAACAACATAGCCCTGCTCTTTACGACAAGTGCCTTTTGCTCGGGAGCCTGTTCGTGCTGGTCCTCGGAGGCCCCTACTTGCATTTTAAAATGAGTAGTCCCTTTCTAGGGTGGGACAAGGTATTTCCATCTCTTGCAAGAAAGCGACTGGTTTAAATGTTGATAAACTACTGAGAAACAAACACAAAAAAAATCCTGAGCGAGACAGCTTCTGCAAATAGCTTTGGATTAGTTAGTTGGGTTTTATCTCCAAGGTACCCACTAGTGGCCTTTATTTTTCTAAATGCTACATTTTCTGCTTACAGTCAAATGCTTTTCCATGCTACTTACAAAAATAAATACTTGTACTTTGCTCAGATCATAATAGCTCATTAGAAGAGGCTGATTTTGGACCCAGACTACAACCTAACACCAGAGGGCTGAGGAGGCCTCCTTGAACCTATCGCATTGCACGCTCGCTCTCTGGGGACGCGGGGAACTGAGGGCCGGGGATTCAACCTTCTTAATTGTGAACCTCATTAGTGATGGTTGCTAAGCAAAACACACACCTACCTTCAGCGCAGAGGAAGGAGATAAACAATACGTCACAGACTCTAATGACTCTGGTGCTCAGGGCGACCTTTAATTATTATATTTTTGTTCTCTTATACCTTAGTCATTAATGTAGAAAAACAAATTAGTTTATTTTTGTGGACCACAGCAGATTCATAAATTGTCTTCCCGTTTTTATATCTGAATCATATTTCATTCTGAAAACCTGCACGCGCTTCATTCACTTCCCTGCCTGTGTCCGTCTGCCTCGTGTGCGACTCTTGGATGTGGGGCCCCAGGATAGAAGATTTGCCTTCAAACCACATAGTTTTATGGGCTCTTTGCTCTAAAGGATTTAATCGTGCTGTTTTGTTCACACTTCACTTTTTAAAAAAGTATTCACATGGCTTTCTCAACAATTCACATTGGCCAGAATCTCATGGTTATTAAGAGATGGTTAATGGAGGAAATGCTCTCATTTTAAAGGGGGTGTGTTTAATTGTGGGTACTGCACCCACAACAGAAGCAGGCTGTGACTGAGGGGCTAGTACGAGGCCCACTGTGTCTGCACCGCTCTAAGTTCCAACTCGACGTCCAAGAACACCTCCCTCTATTGTCCGCTCTTACGGACACTCTTCTCTTTGAACAAGCAAAATAAGAAGTCGATCGATTGGAAGTGTTTGGTTTTCAAAAAAACATTTTATGATGAGTTTTTACCTTGCCCCCTCCACCTGCCCCCCCACTCTCAAACACACGTGTGTGCACACACACACATGCACACGCCACACACATGTGCACGCACACACACACATGCACACACCACACACATGTGCACACGTACACGCACACACGCACATGCACGCACCACACACACGCACTCCAGCCAGGGACAGGACGTGGTCCTGGAAGCCCCTTCTAAGCCGGTTGGACCAGGTTGTGACCACCCACTGGAACATACAAGGCACCTGGGGACGGGTGGCTACATGGGTTCCGACAAGCCAACGTAAAACCGAATGAATTAGAATTGCGAGAAAAGCTATAAGCGAAAGAAAGCTCAGAAACAAACAAACCAGTTGCATGAAGGCCGTGGCTGGCGAGGTGTGTACCAAGCAGGGCTAAGGAGCGGAGGAGGACAGGGCACGAGGCCCGTCTCCCTCTCCACCGTGGGGACGCACCCTCGTCCTGCCTGGGCTTGGCAAGGCTGACCAGGGCGGGCCTGGAGTGAGCAACTCCACAGGAACGGACATAAAGGATGGTGCAAAGAAAAAGAAGCATCGCAAATAAAAAAAGACATGTAACATGTGCCTACCATTTTCCAGATAAGAAGGGGCCGTACCTTCTGACGGGTCTAGGCGGCGGGCCCGCCTCCCGTGTTTGGAATTGTTGTGCACAAACATGTTGTCTGACACGGCCAGCACGTGGCCGTCCACGTTGACCGTTGTCGATACAACAACCTGCAAAGACGAAGTGGATTTGAAAATGGAGTTGGCAGAGGAAAAGCCCAGCCACCCGTGAGGCAAAACGAAAGTCGTCATGGACGCCACGGCGCAGAAGGAAACTTCACTTGTTCCTGGAAATTCTCCACTGACTGATTTGCATTCACAGCTTTTTTGGCTAATGCGGGTGGGTGGGTTGTTTTGTTTTGTTTTAACTCAAGATTGCTTCTCTTCAAAACCTGCTCCACTAATTGCAGTTTAATCTCCTATTATGCTAACAAGTGAATTCAATTCAGAGAAATATTCTTCTAGCCATTAGCTTCAGAAACACCCCTCTAGCCACTCATTTTAAAGCCGCTGCTTTGATTGATCTGTTCACATATTGATTAGATAGTTTATCTAATTAAAATTAGTTCACTTGAGACGGTCTTTCCTTGAAGAGCTGGGAGCATTCTGAGTTGCCAAAAAAAAGGCTTCATAGATGAGGAACATTCCTACTACCCACATTTAACCAGCAAGTGATCCCTGGGTCAATTCTACAATTACACTGAATGTCTGGTAATGAACTTTTTTGCATCTGAAAAGACCAAGTTGAATATGAACAGTGGAAATGTTTCTCAAGTTCACTGCGAGGGTGGCAAGGACCCTGCTGTGCCAGGGAATGCCCTTTCTGCCGGAGTAAAAGGCTACCACGCGGGGGTCCGGGCTCAGGCTCGGGCTCGGAGGATGGCCAGGGAGAGAGGCTAGATCAGGCCTCCTTACTTGCACTGTCGGCTGCTCCTGGTAGAGGCAGAAAAGGAACATGCCACACTGAGCTGCCTCGCTGGCTTCCCAGGTGAGCCGTAACAAGCATTCCAGAAAAGGGCCCTTTGTGGACCCAGGAAACAGGAAATGACAACCTGGCCTTAGGATCTCTGGCCCAGAGGTGGCCCACGTGGTGCGTTAATTCCAGACTAGCTGCGTGGCAAAGCTCTGAGCCCAGGTTTAACCTGGGTCTTGCCACGGGATTCCCGGGACGTGAACCAGGACCTGGCGTGCAGGAAGGGTGGCTCTGTGCTGCGGTTAGGTCTGGGCGGACTGGGCCAGGTCTGCAGGTCAGCACCAGCACAGAGAACCTCGCCCTGCAGAGAACTGGACAGCAAGGCAGTAGGGAGCCAGAAGGGCTCCCCGCAAGGTGTGGACAAGCTAAAACAGCACGCCGTGGACGATGAACTGTTAGAAGCCAAGGCCACAGCGGGTCCTGGTGAACGCTATCGTGCCCACGTTGCTCACCAGAGGGAAGGAATGCGCCCACCCACCGCCACGGGAGGTCGGTGATGGGGGACCCTGCGGGAGTGGAGCTCTTCATGCTGCCTGTGAACTTTTTCGATGAACCTAAAACTGTTCTAAGAAAAATAAAGCCTATTAATGAAATAAATTAACTATTAAAAGATGAATAGAGTGATTAAAAATAAATAGTATTCTAAGGGGTTTTTAAAAAGCCAGAGCTACATACTTACATGTGAATACATGTGAGTGACTGATTACTTTTTTTAAATCTCAAGCCTCACAAGAAGATTATGGGGCGGGGGTGGGACCTGTTGCATCCTCCCCCGCAAAGCCCCCTCATCGGGCAGCTCCCTGACAATTCTCTCCCCCGTGGGCACTGCCAAAACGGTTGACGTTTCGACAACATCAGGCCACACTGAACCCTGAAATGCCGTCAGTGCTGCCGCGGTGACCCCAGGTCCCGTTTCAGGTACCGCAGCATCCTCTGACCACGCCCACTGGCATCGTCCTTTGGATCCCTGGTGGGAGGTGGCTTTGGTGTCACCAGTGGGCTGGCAGCCTGTGCCTGCTCCTGGTCACCAAAGTGCCTCCTGGTCCGGCCCCACCCTGGCGTGCAGGGAATAGGTCACCTGAGTGTGACGCAAAGACACGTGACTCATATCAAGGCACAGACATGACCCTTTTTAAGTTCCTAAACCATATGTTTAAGAAAAGACACAAAAAGGCAGAAATAAACATTAAAATTTTTAAAAAGACAGTCTTTGCTCTGTCATCTATATATAGGTCAGTCGCTAAGGGAAAAGAGCCGCGTTGAGCAGAGGAAGCAGAGAAGCTGCGTCCTGTTCCTCGCCCGGCCAGGCCCGCAGCCACCTACAGAAAGGTGCTGAGGTCGTGAAACCAGCTGAGAATATTGTGTAAGCCCTGACACACTCTTAAGTCCAGTTAAACCTTCTGAGAGGCGGGGAGATTAGCTAAAGAGACCAGAGGAAGTCCTTCTAGCAACTACGGGCTCCTCAGTCGACTAGGAGATCACTTGTGACGGATGCTGCCTTCGGGCATCAGGACAAAGGACGTGGCCCCTCGGCCCAGGGCGACCTCCGCTCTGCTTAGACGGATCAATATCACCAGTGCCCCGTGAAGCCTCGTGCATGAAAGATGGAAACAGGCCCAGCTGCGTGCAGGAAACGCCGTCCCCAGCTCCCGGGCGCTACTGCGGGCCGGCCTGCCCTCTCTGCCGGGCGGCCCGGGCATGCAGACAGATGTCTGTCACACGTTTCACCAAAGGACGGAAGCGGGGGGTTAAATTTCTAAAAAATATTTTGAGCAACTTGATGGAAAAATCACCTAAGTCCCAAGCAGGAATCATTTGGTCCTTGGATCTTTCAGGCGTTGCTATCGGCCGCCAAACCCTTCCCTGGTTGGTAGGTACCAGCAGCAGTTTTGTGTCCCAGCCCAGAATATTTTTACAATTAAAACCAGAGAAGTTATCCATCAGGTATGCAGAGTGCCTTTTACCCTGTAGTCTCCTCCTAGTCGTTCACAAAAGCAAGGAAACTACGATCCCTTATCATAATCCATCCCTGTACCCAAGCAGCTCGCTCCTCTCTCCGCCAGACAAAATCCTCTGAGGCAAACCGGGGCCAGGACTTAGCCTGGGTCCAGGAACAGACTAGCAACTAGGCATGGAATTAAGGAAATAAGAACACGTTAAACCTCAGGGGAAGGAAGGTGGGGGCAGGAAAATGTTCTGGAATTTGCAGAGGCCTGTATTACGCAGGTGGAGACCCTTTATGAGCAGAGCCCAAGATCCTGAGTTTGCCCAAAAGGCTGCATTACGGCTCATGCCACAGAAGCTCATCAGCCCATCCAGCCTCAGACCTTCGGCCTGGCCACATCTGCAAAGCCGATCTCAGCCTGTCGTGGGCCATGGCTAGGCTTGATGAATCTGGCATACCGGAGATACCAGATCGTCTCAAGAGCATTTTATTTACGCATTTTAACAAATGAACCGATTCCAGTTTTCTCCCAGGCCCTTAAAGAAGCAAGGATTACCTCCCGCACAACTGCAAAACCAGAAAGTTTCACGTGAAAAGTCAGGACGGTCTGTGTGTCTTTGCAAAACTGATACCTGAAATCGCCGCATATCTCGAGGGTTGCCTGCATTCTTCAAACAGTTCTGATTGCACTTGAGGAAAAACTTTAGAAAGAATCTATAAAAATACAAAGAAAGGGATATTTGTTAGGGTCATCAGACAAAAGACACAAACTCTTCAAAAGACACTCTAGCCAGGGAACAGTGGAGACAGCCCACAACCCCGCCATCTGCCCGTAGGTTCAATGTGGAGAAGAGACTGGGGGTGGGGGCAGGGAGGGCCCCGGGTTTCTGGCCACAGGTGAGGCAGTGACTTGCACCTGTCTTGACGTGACAGACTTCCAAGCTTTGTAACAGCAGCAACTGCGACTCCCGGCTTGGCTGTGGCTTGCCGGCATCTTTGCACGACAGCCCACTAACCACTGCGGGAAATACCCACCCTGGACAGGCTGCCAGCTCAGCCAGTAAAAATGCAGGGTGCCTCGTTAGATTTGGGTTTCTGATAAGCAAGAAATAATTTTCTAATCTACACTAAAAATAGTTGTTTGCCCGAAATTGAAACTTTGCTGGTCGTGCTATGTTTCACCTGGCAACGTCACTCCAGAAGATACCACCACCCAAACCCATGCACTTTTAAACACGGATTTTAAAAGTTGCAATAGGTACATCTCTTAAGAAAAGGGAGGACTGGGGGTGGACAGAGTATCGTTTCAAGAGCTGCAATGGTTTCTGTGAAGGGTCTCCATGTGTTTTTGAGGGAATAATCAACGATTCTTGACGAGGTGGTGAAACCTTTGCTCGGGCAGAGAGCAGAGGGCAGCAGGGTTGGGAGGCGAGGCTGGACCTGAGCACCATTTCCACTTCCCGCCAAGCCCCGCCCTTGCGTTTCGTGGCACCAGGATCCGGGAGTCCTGACAGCGTGTTGAGAGGCTGTGACAGAAACGTCATCATGCTGTCCTTCCCATCCCTGCGAGTTCCACTGTCTACTCTCTCCAGGAGTCTAAGCATCCTGTCCAGCAAGGCCATAAACAAAACTCTTCCTCCACTCACCCCCAGAACGTCATCCGTCCTACTTGGCGATTATTCATTGTTTAGGATGTTTCACCTGATTTCCTTAAATTCAATCTCATGTTCCAGGTTCCTCATTGGCAATTATGATCACGGAAAATAAAAAGACACAGTAGACTAAGCCATATCTCTAACTGCATTCCCAACATCTCCTGGATGACTTTTTACCACGGCAGAAGAAAATCCAATTGATGGGGAAAAGAATGTGGCCCCTAATTGAATTTTCGTACATACCACGAGGCCTCACTATTTTAGGCCAGAATTTGCATCTTTTATTAACTCACCTCACCTATACACTTAGCTCACAATGCCTCTTAACACCATCTGCCATCAGCGTACAGTAAGTCACTTGATATTCCACCCACCAATTTTTCCTAACAACCACTGTGCAATTAAACTCCACACGTTCCGCGGCGAGGTAAATTAGGCGCACCTGCGGCCACACTGCATCTCAACTGCATCAGAAAGGGCCTAACAAGGTGAGGGCGCCACAAACTTATCGTCCTGTCAGGCAATTAGGTTTCCACTTCGGGGACAGCCACACCGTGCAATTATGCCACACATTACCACCCGGCTAATCTTTGGAGCAGGCGCGGCCGGGGAGGCAGCCCATCTACAGATGTACCTGCGCAGAGCCGGCCACGGGAGCTTTGTTTGTGATACGAACGATTTTTTCCTCCTACAGAGGAGGCTTCTTTAAATTCCTCGACGTCTTTTTAGCCAGTTCAGCCTCCTACTTCCAAGAGAGCAGAGCACGTTTTGAAGACATTTGCCCTTGCACTGCCACAATGAGCTGATTTTGGCATTCCTGGGCCTTAACAGTCGTCAACTGCAGAAATTAGCAGGACAAAGTTGGGTGCTGGGCCCCAGGAACAGACTGAGCATGTGTGGGGTGGACTCCGGAGAAGGTGCAGGTACATACATGCACACACACTATTTCGGATATGGCAATGATGGTTTCTGCTTCTATCTAAAGTACCTAAAAAGCACGGTGAGTACTTAAGCGCTGTAGTGCACAACCCTAGCAAGCAGGACACTTTTAAGCACACAGGTCCCCAAAACACAAAGCAAGCACAGTAGTCAGCTGACCCCCTGCCAGGTTATCGGGACACCTGTGGGGACAGATAGAAAGGAGGCCTCAGCAGGGAGAAGAGGGGCTCTCACTCCCTTTTCGCCCGTTTTGGTTATGTTTAGCGCAAGGACCCAGGTGAGTCTTCGCCAGGTGGACGCACAGCACAGCCCGTGCACACCTGCCGGTGCCGTGTACATGACTCGCGAGCAGGCGAGTGCGCCACCCAGCGAGTGCTCAGTGAGCGCACTGTGACACCGCTGGGGGGGCGAAACACCCGAACGCCCAACATGTGGAGTCAAACGGTAATTCTCAGCCTTTACTCATTACCCTTTAATTGGCTTTTTCCTAAGAAATATCTGACAACCACTTTACATATCTCACTTCTAGAGTCTGGTACACAAAGAATTTAATACTCTTGTTATGAAAGGAAAAATCTTTCCTATGTCAGAAAATCTTTGGCTTTAGCACCAATAAATTCTTTATTACTGCTAAACACGGACTTGCTGCTCGATCGCAAAGAGGCGATAAAAATTCTAACCTGTCATTAGTACATTACGCTTAATTGTGTACAGTGTGTTTCCTGTTGCATCTGTTGGCCCGTCATCAAAATGACCATTATGTGCACTAATTCCCTGACCCTGTCTTTATTTCCCTAAAGAGTCATCATCTTTCACAGTAGGTACCAGAGTAAATCAAGCTTGAAATATGGGCTTTATTTACTTGTTTCTCCCAGGCAGAGGGGAAGAGAGCAGGGAAAGACAAACTGCTACACGTCAGTGGCGGCTCCCCAGCAATAGTCTACTTGGAAACCACTTTTAAAATCCTGGGAAGTTCTCAGGAGCCATCAGAAGGGGGAAAGGTGTGATCTTATTACTTGTGAAATGAGGTTTCCTCTCTCGCAGCGTGCAGGGATCAGAACAGCGCCATATGGGCGACCTGGAGGGAGGGGACAGGATCCAGGAGGCTCCTCTAACCCCTTAGGACCCTGCAACGATGGACCAAGGGGGCACGGTCGGCCCTATGCCTGGGAAGACAGTGTCGGAGCAACACCTGGGCCTGGCCCCCCGATGTCATGGCCAGAACCAAGACCCTCACTCCTGTTGGGATGATTCTCCAACTGCTGCAAACAGAGCGTGGCCACCGCTACACCAGTGAAGAAAGTTAGAAGTTTGGTCTCGGTCACATTTACATCAGAGTCCCACCAAGCCGCCCCAGCGCCAACACCAGCGCCAAGCGTCGGAATGAGGACACTTTAAACTGGGCTAAAACAGATAACGGGAACAACCGTTGTCACTAGAGCCCGGTCTAGGTATCTCACAATAAGGGGCAAAGCCCCACCGCATTAACTAATTTCAAAGTCTGCTCCATTTCTGTGTGTTTAAGCTATGAATTAGTTCATTTATATTTACTTTTATGAAGCTGATTAACCAGAGCTTCTCTATCTGATGAAAATCATTTTAATTGTAGTGTTAGGCTCCTGTGTAATATCCATTACATTATGAACTGTTTAAATTCTACATGGGTATTGTGTAAATTGGCCCTTTGTGAGCTAGCAGGCAATTAGGACCAAACAGCTCTCCTTTAAACGGCTACAGAACTTTGTGGTGTTGTTCAGGACAATCAGAAACAAAGGAGGCTGTTTAATTGTAATTTAATGGAATATCAAGGAGTCCGTGGCATTAGACGCTGGCAACAGAGAGCAGGAGAGAAAAATTAACTGCAATTATGTTTGATTAAAGCTATCCTTCTCAATAATCAGCGGTCCTGACAGGCCATGGGGCTCTAGTGGGTTCCAGGATGGCAAAAGGTGTTGAGCAATATTAGGGCCAATAAAGGGGATATTAGCATAGCTAATTACAGCCCTGCAAAACCTGCAAAGGGGGCCTCTGTGTATTGTAATGTGTGAAATAATTGGCCAAGGCCGTTATCAATTACATAAGGAATGAATTTGGTTTGTCAGAGAAAAGCTGATGAGATGCACTTCATCTGACACCATCCCGTCCCTCACGGTTCCACGTCGCTAAGAACTCACCCACTTCTATCCAAAGCTGCACTTACGGCGGCCACACCACTGATCAGATCACCCTGCCAGCAAGTGTTAGGTAATTAATACAGCGCCTCCTCCCGCCTCTCCCACCACTGTTGTCTTCACCTAACTGAAGCCACTAATCACGCAATAATGATTTCTTTCCCTCTGGTCAAAGAGGAAATAGATCCTCTCCTCAGAAATGCGGTGGGCTTGGCGGGTGCACTCCCGTGATTGAGGAGAAAAAGGAAACTTCTAGCTGTTTCAGCGGCGCCCGTC
This sequence comes from Eulemur rufifrons, assembly GCF_041146395.1. Taxonomy (NCBI): domain Eukaryota; kingdom Metazoa; phylum Chordata; class Mammalia; order Primates; family Lemuridae; genus Eulemur; species Eulemur rufifrons. The sequence continues at coordinate 69,412,056 of NC_091010.1, forward strand.
AGACGTGGCAACCACGTGTTTGAAATTGTCTACTTCCCCACATCTCAGGAACCTACACAGGAATGTGTTCAGTCGTCGAGTTCCAGACCGTTGCAGGGCTCGGTTTTGCCAGGCTGGGACACTGAGCCACAGCACGCGGGAAGGCGTAGACCCTGGCTGGCCCTGTGACAAGACACCTCGTCAAGCCGAGCTGTGACACGGAGGTGCCCGCCTGCCTCTGCCTGAGGTTGAGCGACCACACTCCAGGGAGAGAGCGCTAGCTTCCAACAGACCCTCCTGTGCCCGAACCCCAGCCTCGGTCCTTCTGTCCCTCAATTATGGGTAACACAGGACAGCAGGGTCCTGAATGAAAAATACTGAGGTCCTTCCTGGGAGGGGGCTCAGTTTCAATTTTAAGGCTGAGCTCCTAGTAACCAGCAAACCTCCGTGTCATCAATCAAACCCCAAAGCATTCGTGTGTCAACATGGTGGGGACAGCTTCCGGACGCTCCTGGGGGCTTCAGAGAGCCCAGCTCTGGGTCAAGCCCCCACGTTTTTAGTGACTGCCATTTAAATACCTTGACAAGAAAACCTGAGTTCTGAAAACCAGCCTGGAAATGCAGTTTTGAAAGTCGCCAGCCACTGGTACGAGGCAGAAAGGGAAAACTACTTTAGTGGGTACGGGGTTTCCTTTGGGGGTGACGGAAATGTTTGCAACTGCAGAGTGGGGGTGGTTGTGCAGCCTTGGGAATGGACTCAACGCCACCTGAACTGTCCACTTTAAATGTTTAATTTCATGTTATTCCAGTATCACTTCAGTTAACAAAAACAGTCCCTGCCCCAAACAAATAAGAACACTCCTGTGGCGCCCAGGAACCCAGGCTCTCTGGGGCGTGGGTGGCTGCAGCCCTCACTGCGCCACTGAAATGAAATAGTTAAGAGTCAAATTAAAAGATAGAGCCTTTAAGAGACTTTTCCCTGACTGATAAGAGTGGCCAGTGGAGTGCTTCCTCGAGGTCCCTGCTAATTACTGGGGAGTCCCTGAAAGCAGTGGCCGCAGCTGTGCTGTGTGCGCGCCCGGCCATCAGCCGCCGGAGTATTGATTACTGAGCAATTCTAGCCGATCGGGTTTGGGCGCTTCAGAGACAATGTGCTTCCCTCACAAAACCTGTAATGAGCAGTTCCTACACAAGACTACACTCCGCTGACATCAGATCTGTGCACTAAGATAGTACACAGGTCAATACATATTGGATTTCCAAAATGCGAGGGTCTTAATGTCAGGCCTCTCTTTTTCTCTCACTCCTGCCATTAGCTATTACTGGGCTCACGTTCTTTAATGCCATACGGGAGAAAAAATCTGCTCCATTAGTCTGATTTATTCTTCAAATATGCCATGACAAATTGCTTTAACACCAGACTTATTAAATTCTTGTACATTTCAAGTTATGGGTCTCATACACTTGTAGTGCCTACATGACGTCATAAAGAAGGGGGCAGAGGGCGACGGGACCGGGTTTACAGCTGTGCCCAGATGTCCTGTGTCGGGCCCCCTCCCCGGGCCGGAGGTCCGGGCCGCCCGACGCCCTGCCTGGAGTGGCCGGACTCCACGTGCGGCGTCCCCCCCGCCCCCCCCGGCGCGCACGCCGCCCTGCATGTAAACGTAGATGTGTGAGGATTTGGAAATATCCGAGGCTTGACTCGCAGTTCAACAATGACTGGCCTTTGTCTGGGAGTCTCGCTCTACTGTAGCAGAGCCCGTCTCTGGTGGACGGGGGCTATTTTACTTCCCTCTGCTGTAGTAACCACACCGCATTAACAATATTTGTACTACAATCGCCAAGGGACCCACTTCCCAGATTCTATCACTTCTTTATCTCCTGACAAATACCTCACTATCGAACATTATTAGGTTTAGAAAATTAACCCTTCACAGTCTGGAGCCACACTAGGCCCCACCGTCCCTTCCAAAGAGCCTTATCGCTAAATTTCTGCTATAATGGTTTTTCTTTCCATCACAATTTCAGCAGCAGCTGTCAAGAGGCACTTATAGATACCACGATCTTGTACTTTTGCAATGATTCTCATTAAAATGATGCCACAGAGATCTGATGGGCTGTAATGGCTTTGCCGGCCAGGTCAACTTCCACTTCCAGCACAGATCCCGCCGAGTCCTCCGCGTGGAGAAATTTGTGTGACTCGGATTAAACTTTTCCTGGTGGTTTTCATGTGCTCCGATAAGTAAAATGCAGGCAGACACTCCAAAAGCAAATACATCCCAGAGTTACATGCTTTGTCAGTTACCTAGTCGGCGCGCTGTCAGTATTCTAGTTAGTATTTTCTGTAACTGTTCCTGATATTTCATGATAGTTTTGATAAGGTTATCTGTTTAAAAGAAGTCAACTGCACAACACAAAAGAAATGTGAAGTGCACTATATTTACACCAGGGTTCTGTTTCAAGTGCCTATCTTTCTGCCCCCTTTACCGATTTCTCTATTTCTAATGGGCAGCGCAGCACTGACATTATTTCCCCAGCAGATCACGCGCCCTGTCAATCAGTCTGTATTTTGTCTTTCGCTGCGGGCTCATTAAAACAGCTTCCTCACTCCCTCTGGACACTGTTCTATTTGCCAGCTCTGATCACGAAGCTCCTTATTTAAGAAAAATGCCAGCATCACTTGGCTCACATCAGACGCACCCCCTGACTTGTTGCCAGCTCCAGGGGAGACGTTCGCAGGTTGTGCACAGATTAAGTGCCCGCGCTTATCCGAACTTAGGGTTTCAAACCTCTCCTGCCGTACGTGTGCGTGTTTTTAGGGATCTAAGATCACACGAGCGCTTTTCTTGCCATTCTGATTTCCGTTGGCTATAGAGATCATTCCCAAACAAACTCGAGGGTGCATTTTCTGGTTCTGTTTTGTTTTTTTCCAATTTCTAAGTGGGAAAGATCCTGTTCCTCATCTTCCACTCGGATGTACATTTTCCCCCGTCCACGCCAGCTTGCTTAATTAAGAACTATCATCTTTGTAGGCTGAATTATTAATAAAAAATCACATTTTAAATCAAGCCTGTGCATGCACGGAGGACACCAGTGTCGAACCTGCCTATGTGGCTCTGGAGCCTTTTAGGTCCTGATTAAAAACTTATTAAAACATTATAAATGATTAATGGGAGCACAGCTCTGAGTGGCAATTATTAGTTTTAATGCAGGTAATGCAGCTAAATGAGGGGGCACATGTGTGCAAAGCCTTAACTTCATTACTCCTGCGTGTCAACATATACAAGAGAAATGTGTGTACAGGTCATCCATTACTTGGAACAGCACCGAGCCCTCTCTCTTCACCTCCCTTTGTTGATGAGCGGGGAGCCATAAATTAATCCCTTTCTGTGGCTCAGGGAAGAGCCAAGGTGTTAAAATCGTGGTAAACCCTGCTCAGCGCCCCACGCCACCGGGCAGCTCCGTGTTGGAACATTTCACAGATTCCCCTTCCACAGCCCCTGGTACGTGGGAATTTTTCACTGGGATTTTTGCAGGTGACCACTGTCTGCACCAGAAACAAGAGCTGCCCACATTCAGAGCTGAGTGGGCTTCTTTCCCTCCCAGTTTTAAAAGGTCTGCGGGGAAGCTCAGCTCCAGCCTGCCAGCGCCTAATTCGTGTGAACATGGTTTTCCGAAATCTTCAGACGTGATTCCCACGTCCTTCATTCTAACTGCTCATCTCCCGTCGTGAGGGGCGCAGGGAGCGTGAGTGTGAGGGACAGACGGTCCCGGCGCAGAAGGAGTCCTGCGCTGGCTGCAGAAACAGAAGGAAACGCCGGTCGGCGCCCGGCTGCGGCGCGGGGAGGGCAGGCTGAGCACAGGCTGGGCAGAGCGGGGCGGTGAACAGCTGCATTTAGGATGCCGATGGAGAGTGGGAAGCCCGGAGTGGCTCCTCGGCCCACAAAGAAGCCCTTACAAGTCGCCAGCTGCACCTGGGACCCTCAGCCCTGGGCCCACCGTGGCCCACAGCTGGGGAGCAGGCTCCTCAGCCCAACTTCGCACGTCACCTTTTATTTTCTGTTTTTGTGACAAGCAGCTTGATCCAGGCTGATCTGCACTATCTGTTTGAAGAGTATTCAGGACTATTTGCATCATTTTATCGCTAATGTATAATATATGGCTCTAAAGTGAGCCCAAGCGCTGTCTTGTTACCGAGCATAGAAAAGTAAGGGCAATAAAGATGCATTAGTTCTCCCAAGCGCAGCGGCTATAATGCAAGCAGGAAAGGTTGCTGCTTGGAGTTAAGAGGCAACCTTTCTGCCTGGCTAAGACAATGGAAGAGTAAAGAAAATGTCAAATCAAGAAAAGCTGGATTTAGAGATGAGGCAGCCCAGGATGACGTTGGTGCCATATTTTGTGAGACTATAATGCTGTTGGCAGCAAAGATCTGTGTTTCTGATTCATCTAAGACCGCGTGGCAAAGCTTTGTCAGTCTGTGCAAGGTATAAATAATTCAGGGTGAGAGATGGCAATTACAGGGCCCTGCACAACCAAAATGAATATTTTATGAGGACTAAAACTGCTCTGGAATGAATCATGCACATGGAGTCACACACATGGCGAGTGGGCTCCTACACGCCAGCCCCGAGAAGAGGGGCGCCGAGGCCCTTATCTCCTTTCGGAGCGTGGACTGTAAACCTTGACGGTAACGAGCACACACAGGACGGGCCCGCCAACGCCGCCGCCCCGCGCTGCTGACGGATGCTCCAGCCCCAAACGCCCAGCAGGGAAGCACAGGGACCCCACAGGACGCTCTTGGCCGATACACCCCACAAGTTTGGTTTCAAACGACCGGCTCTGAATCAGCATCCCGGGTTTGCTTACTATTTCAATTGTTCAAACCGTGGGTAGGTGGAAGCCGGGAACCTGCTATTCGTGAGGAAATGGTCTGAGTTCTGGCACAGGGGACAGAACGGTTTTGCTGTCCTCGACGAAATTTAAGTGCGCCGAGGAAGGAGCGGCCACGTGCGTCAGTCTCACGCCCCCCGGCGTGATTTTTCATTTTCCTTTCAGCGAGAAGCACATGCTACGGCTCTTCCTTCGTCTTCCGGACCCGAATCTTGGACCCGGGTCCAAGTCAACTGACGGAAGGGCCGACACAGTGGCTTTTTTAGGTCCTTAACATCCAAACGCTCACGTCGAAGTTGCTTTCCCCACTTTGGAAATCAGTACGCTCCTAATGGAGGCAGCATTTAAAGAGGTCGTTGAGGGCTGAAAGGAAGGTTTCATCTGTTACATTTCCTCCAAAAATGCTCCTGGTGAATCGCTAGAACAAACAACAACATTGTTCGCGGGGCCCGGGAGGCCCAGGCCCACTGGTGAATGGCCATTGTGTTTGTCCAGCTACTGATACCTGGGCCTTTGTGGAGGAAAGCAGGCCGGGCGGTGACACCGGCACAGCACAAGCACCCCTCTGTGCAGACAC
>NC_091010.1:69427500-69467500 GCF_041146395.1 Eulemur rufifrons
CAGCCCGGCCCGCCGGCCGGCGTCCCTTCTGCACGTCCATTAATTTCCATCCTCGGGTAACGTGCAGCCTCGAGTAAGGAGAAGACGTTTTCCGTGTCTGATCTGTAGAAAGTTCTTCAGACGGATTTTCCACATGGCTACACGTCACAGCGCGGGGAGCAACATGTGCTCGCCGGTTCCCATTCAGCATCTGTCACTGTCTGCTCCTGCCTCCTCCCAGCCTGGAACCGGAGCGTCTTATCAGCAGTGTGTCAGAGCCCGCGCTGCTGCTCTTCCTCGTTTAGTCTTTTATTAAGAGCTACATTGTGAGCTTCTGATAGCGAATGTCCTCCACTTCATCATTCATAAATCGGAGTCAGCATCAATACGGCGGCGGCTCCACCAAACCAAAAGCAGCCTGGTTAACTGCCAATGAAAACGTCTTAAATTTTCTAAACAATCCGCTGGCATTCCACGATGCCAACAGAGTGCCACAAAGCCCCATTATGTGTGTTGGATGGTGAAGAACATAAGGAAGTTGTTCTCCGCAAGTCCCGCCTCACGATTGATTAGGGACGCGGCGGCAGAGGCCATCGCCCTGGAACAGCTTGGGTAATTTCAAACAGGCTCGGAACCACCGACCATTTGGTTAAAACATAAATAAATAAAACCTTCCCGACGTGCCGTGTGAAGGCGGCGGTGGCTGGCACGGGACGCCAGGGAGGAGAAACACGGGTTTCCCGGTTGCTCTTTGGGAAGGCCGGACCAGAGACTAGATGCGTTTCGCGTGTGATGACACGCCCGGGCCACGCTCGCAGGGCTGGGAGGGCCCGGCCCCAGCACTGTGCGTAAAGAGAACATAAAGAATGTCCGGGCGGCAAGTTCCTACGTGGGAACGTGGCCTTCTGCTCCTAGGCCCTTGTCTTCAATGATTGTCATGTTATTTCTCTCTTCTTCTGATTGATGTTTTAGTCTGAGCTGTCATTAGTTAAATTAATTTTCTCTCAAAGACAGTGGAATAAGGTCCACAAAGGCAAATCTTAGGAGACTGTAAAAATAGACCATAATTTGGAGGAAATTCAGATGTGTTCCCTGCTCTTGTCATCACTGCAGAAGAACACTTTAATTTGATATGAATTCCTCAAGAGAAACTTTAAATTAACTTAGATTTAGCTGTGTTTGAGGGATAGCAATTCGCAGCAACAAAATAAAATACTATTTGCTGACTCCGGTGTTTCTCTGTTCATGCTTCTATATGTTCCTTTTTATTTTCTGCTCAGGCTAAATAAATGCCAATATTCACCTTGAAAGAGTCATCATAAAGTAACTCCCTTGGGATATAAAGATATCCTTCTCTCATCTTCCATCCAAACAGTGTCAGATGAAGTTAAAAGACCTGGTAAATGTGCTAAAATCTGCTTATATGAATTATTTTTTTTCTAGGATAACTGAGAGGCCATCACCTAAGCTGTCAGGACGCAAAGAGAAATGCAGTGTTTTATAATCTAAGAGTGGGGCGCATGTTTGGGGGTGGGGGGTGGGGGGTGGGAGGAGGTGGGGAGAGGCAGGGGAGGGGAAGAAGGGCCCAGAAGCCACAGACTTCTCAACAGTGAGCAGCAGCAAGGTCCTTGGGGACATCTGATCCAGCCCTCAGGGACAGAGGAGGACCCCTACACCTCCTGCCTCCCGGACCCACTGCCTGATTCCAGAGGGCCTTCAGATCCTACCACCTTTAGGAAGTTTAACTCAAACCTCTTTCATTAGAAAATCCCATTTTCTAAACAGCCCCCTACGTGGGCTGTGGCATGGTCAGGCCTTGCCTCTGTGAGCGTTCACGGGGTGTGTGGGGGACGCCCCAGGTTCCCTGCGGCGGGAAAGTCAGCTCAGAGCCATCCTTGAGACACGTGACTTGCACCCATCATCCACAGGCAACGTGGCTCCCACAGCAGGGCCACCTCTGAGTGGAACTGAGGCCACACTGGGACCATCTCAGATTGGGATGACTGAGCCCACGGAGGTCCCAGTGCAAACCTGGAGGTTTGAGGAGCCACTGAAAGCCCACGTCACCCAACACCCACGAAGTCCAAGCTCAAGGACTTGGAAGCCAGCAAGAGTGGACATCGCCCAACACCCATGAGGTCCCAGCTCAGGCACTTGGGAGTCCATGAGATTGGACATCACCCAACAACCAAGGGGGCCAAGTTTAAGGGCGGATTCTGTGCCTAATTCTTTGGCAGGTGAGTCTAGTTGCAGCACGCCTCCAGTAAGAACCATTCTCAAACGCAGGATGCTCTTGACATGTAAGTGGGTCCTTCCACGTCAGACAGTCAAGTGCATCTGGAGTGTCTCGTCCAAGTGGCTGTGGGCCTCTCAGCTGGGAACCAGCCAGAGGCTGCAACGGCTCAGCTGACATTTTCACATGACTTACCACCACTCCAGCGATGTCATAATTATGACGCCTAAACTTACCCTGTTTATTTGCAGGCTAGAGGAATGCATGATTGTTTATTTTTATTACAAATATTGATGGTAACTCACAGGCATTTACTTCATTGCCATTTCAAGTGAAATTGCCCATCATAAAATATCCCTAGAATTCTGATCCTGATTATCTTCCGGAGCTGGTCCGGGTCCGGGCCCACCATTTGTCTTAATTTTATTTTGCTCTCCCTAACTGCGCACACCACTTCAGGAATATCTGGAATTTTGTTTTAATTGTACAGCTTTCAACTCGCACCACATTTCTCTTTGTGCTGAAAGCATCCCAGTGATTTATCCTCATTATTGTGTAAATAGGTTTCGGCAGTTCTCAGTAAATAAAACAAAGACTGACAGGAGGAGGAGAGGGAATTTGCCTTCCTACCAATTAGAGTAGCCTCAGGCAGTACTTTTAAGAGGAGATAAATCCTGCAAATCACTAAAATGATCCTGTCACATGCGCCAAATATTAAAATCGCACAGCGGCGCCCTCCGTACAGTTTGCTCTGGTTTAATGAGTTAGGGTGGGCCTCGTGGCGGGGGCTGCCGTGCACAGTTGGGGACCCCTGACAGAGGAGCCCACACCCACGGCCGCTTCCCAACCAGTGTGGCCAGACGGAAAATCACAATCCAGTGGAATCTGCAGCTTTTCAGCTAAGGAACGTTCCCAAATTCCCTCTTCACCACCTACCTGTAAAATCCTTCCCCAGGATGAATAAACGCGAGGTCCACTTCACAGGAGCTGAGGCAACACTTTTAGTACAAAATCTACAGCCTGTGCCCGTCAGGGGAGCAATCTGTTAACTTCTTCAACTGGGAAAGTTTTAGAGGAATTAAAAGTAATTTTAATTTTTACTTAAGCTGGTGTCACACTCAGCTCCCTACAACAACGAACCCAGTTAGTTTGTCCCCTACAACCAGTGAGCCAGGGGAAACACGGCACCTTCCAGAAAATCTTTTTTTACGACAGTTCAACACCTTGACTTCCTCCAGCTTCGTGGCTACACGGCCAACCCAACTCCAAGCAAGCGAACTTGTGGACACAGCAAACGCTTTAATAAGAGTTGTGAGTTCATCGTCTCCAAGGCTGGTGTGACCCAGGAAGCTGGGCGCCCGGGGCCTTCCCTCACGTGGCCACTTGGGTACGGCAGCACGGTGCGCTGCATGGGAGACACATCTCTAAGGCGCCACGCGTGAAGAAGTTCTAATGGCCAACAAGATGTTCATCACGGAACCCCAAGTAGCGGAAAGCCCTGGAACAGTCCAATGGGCAGGCCCCACATTTTGTATTTTTCAATAACTATCTTTCCTCTCTCGCAGGTCTGACCTGGTGACAATGACACTTGGTGTATTGAGCAGTGACTGTTAGCTTGTTATAGCATCTTTGCGAAAGTCTTTATGAGAGTGTAACTAACTGTACGATAAGAACTCCTATAACCCGAGACCCTGGGTCAGTAATGCTTTAAAACAAGACAGACAGGACTTCCGCAGAGCAAGAACTCAACGTGGGAAAGGACACTCGGGCAGCACCAGAGAAGGAGCCAGAGTCCTGGGCATCAGCTTCCGCCAGCCCTGCACTTCCCCTGTAAACCCCAATCCATAGCCAAGAGACAGTGGGCCTCCTGCTAGACCCTGGAAGTATGGAAGATTCTCTAGTGATTCCCCAGGGACGCATCACCCACTGCCTTCCAGGATTCGGACAGGAAAACGCCCACAAGTCACAGAAGCAACACAACAAAGAGAACAAAAACTGCATGGCTCTGACCCACGCCATGGAGGCATTTCACCCTTTTCTTGCCACCTTAGTTTTCAGCCTCCAACTGAAGTTCCAACCCACCAGCATCAGATGGACCCAGGTGGGTCTGCTGGTTCTGCAGGTCAAGCGCAATCGCCTGCTGGCAGTCAATGTAGTTTGACCTAATATCTTATGCAAAGGCTACACCAAAACCAGGGGGCCAATGTCCCAACCATTATTTCCTATACACTAGATGTCGGGAAGGCCCTTGGGCGCCGAGTCGCACAGACTGAGCCTACCTTTAAGGGCTGCCCCAGAGCATTTGCATTTGGTGGCTGTGGTTATGTTATCTCACTCACTCTGCACTCGTGTATCCTTCCAGCATTCCGTAAGCATCTGTGCTCTGCGCTCAATTTTGTGAATAAAGAAATTACAAAGACGGCATCCCACCCTCACAAAGTTCAGATTAAATCCCATAAATTGTCAAGTACTGAGCCTACTCTAAGAAAAAAGTATTAGAGAGATTCCAGTGCACCGCCCTGTTTTAAAAATGTTTGTTGGGCCATTTCCTAAAGGTTCTTCTGGAGAATATTCACAAAATCATAGACGGGCGCTAACTGCGCCTGGAGGAGGATGTGATTTTCGATGAGAGTAAAGTCCACGTCCTCCAAGGGGCTCTGAGAGGCACTTTCTTGCTGTCATGGGGAGTTCATGACCCAGGGAATACAGTTTAGTGGAATTTTAATTGCTGCAAAAGCTGTCATAGGAATTTTATTGCTGGGAGAGGACTCAGATTGAGTTCAATCCCAAAGTTGAGAAATGGAGGTGGAACCAGCAGGGACCAGCCAGCTGAGCCCACTGCTCCTTCCCTCTGCTCTTTGTGCCCACGAAGCCTTGCACACAATTCCAAAGGGATCCCAGGAGAGGGTGTCACCCAACTCGAGACCATGGCCCCAGTTTCCTTTAGTTGGTTCAGGGGAACACAGTTAGCAGAAGATACGCAGGCATTTTCCCTTTTTCCTGCTTTGGAATTCACATCCCTCCACCTAGAAGCCCTTCCCCAGTCCATCCCTGAGTGTGCACAGGCCCTTCACCTGTATAGCCCAGGACCCCAAAGCCTGCAGGGTCCCTGCACTGCCCCAGACCACCCCAGAACCTGAGGGATGTGGGGTTACGAACATGCAAATGGATGACAGATGAACAGGTAGTCTAGGTGTCAGTGCATAGACAAATGGATCTATTTGACACAAATGCATAGATACAGACATAGATCTACATAGATCTATCCATCCGTCCATCCTTTAGAGCAGGAATTGCATTTCAATCACCTTAACTCAAACCAGTATTTTTTCAATAACTATTTCTTGAATGAACACATGAATGCATAACTAGTTATTCCTAAAGGAACAGAAGTGACTCCTTACATAGCTCCCTATATATTGCAACCACAAATTTTCATTGAGTAGGGAAGAAACACAAGTTTCTAATAATGAAACATTTCTGAAGAAAAGTCAAATTCATCCATACAACGAGGACTGCACCACCATGTACATGAGGAAGAGAAAGAGCAAGGCTGTGCCTCCCCAGGGTGAATCCGCTCCCTGCCGGGATGTGCCCTTTGGGAAGAGGAGACTCTAGACTCCGAGGCTCCACCCTCAGCTCTCGCCTGTCCTTGTCCTCTCATTGATCTGGGGCTGGAGACTCCAGGGAGCGCACAGCCCTGTCCTGGCCCTGATGGCAGCAGAGGGCCCTGCAGCACTCTCCAGCACACTGCCCAACAAGGCAGCCACAAGCCACAGGTGGCCACTGAGCCCATGAAGGGGGCAGGTCCTCGTGGAGATGGGCTGCACCTCTCCAGTGCACCCTGGATTCCAACACTTAGCCAACAAGGTAAATTTGGAATATCTCAATTACGTTTATATTTATTACATACTGAAAGGATCATCTTTTGGCCACATGGAGTTAAAAAAAAACATTATTAAAATTAGTTCCAGTTGTTTCTTGGCCAGTGTGGCTACTAGAAAAGTGTAATGGCATTTAAAATTTTAAATGGCTTGCATGTGTGGCTTGTAACCTCTGTCCATTGGTGAGTGCTGGTCTCTCCTGGGGGTGAACCCTGACCGGGCCTCAGCATCCCAGGAAGAAGCAAGGTCAGAGGACCACCTTGGGCCCTGGCGCACCATCTCCAGGACATGGTGGCGCCACCCCTCCCGCCAGTCCCGGGAGACCACGCAGCTCAGTGAGAACCAGGGGCCTCTGCAAGACGGCGGCAGGGAAGGGAGCCGGCTCCCAGCCCTTGGGGGCCCTGGGAACCCTGGAATCGGACTCGCCTCCACCCTGTGCAGCAACCTCCCAAGAGGCCCCTCGAGGGTCGGGCCCCCCGAGGTGGTATTTGTTTCATTAATGCAACGCTCAGACACTCGAGCACTGTTTCACATTCTAGAGCGATTCCAAAAGTGATTTCCACAATATGATTTACATACTAGCCGAGTGTAAATTTAGAATAATTTGGCCTGAATGATCCTTACTAGAATAGATGGCCACAAGAAAAGAATGGTGAATAAAAGCAGCCTTACTCAGAATCTAAGCAATTTGCTGCCAAATACAAGCAGCATTTCCCCAGATTATAATTTACACTGTATTAACTGTCAAGAGCGCTTTTGAGAAATATAGATAACAATTCAGACGCAATCGATAGGGAGTGACAGTTGATTTTAAAGCTTAATGCAAGACAAGAAAGAAATGACTGGAGCATCAGCTCTGGAAGAATAAATTTGTTTTGTATTTGATTTTTGTGTTAAATTTATTACTGCCAAGAAGAGCTCTCTTTCAATAATATTAAGAACAAGATTGTGCAATTGCAACATGCTCGTCTCCCACAGTTTTCACAGCATCTCCAATATAAAATGATGCCCCTGCTCAGTACTATGTATGGATCCGATTAAACTGCTACGGGCTCCTCCAAGTTGGAGCGTCCGCGCCCTGACGCGCTTTCTCCTTGCCCGTCTCTGGGGCAGCAGGGGGCTCTGCGGGGGCACGCGGGCGGGGCGGGGCCTCTCCTGGGTACTGTCACACCCTCCTGCAAGGCCGGGGACGGCCCCGCTCGCCAGGAGGAAGACCCTGCTAGTTGGAGAGCGGCCTTCGCAATAGGCTCGTTTCTGGAATGGCACAGTTCACTGCGTCTGAGAGTACAGAGTGCAGAGAAAACAGAAATGTGAAAAACCGTCAGGCTAAAGCTCGATTGATTGAGAAGGGTTGGTGTATCCTTGTCATAGTCAATAGCAGCTTTTTTTCAATTCTGTCAAAATGTCCAGTGTATATAATCTTAGGGTTTGATATTCCTTCTGTGCAATACCATGAGAAACTTACTTGACAAATACCAGGGAAAAAAAATTTCCTCTTCGCCCAACTCTATTACACTTCTTATTCTCTCTCTCCAGCTGGGGTTGCCTCTCCGCAGCCCTGTACACGCACAAACCCACCGGCGTGGCCAGAAATGAAATGATGAAAGTTGCCACAGTTCAAACTTATCCATACTGCTCACTTATGACATGATTGATTTTCCTTCAGAGCGCTCAAACACGGGATTGTCTTCCTCCTCCTTTCACTGTGGAAACGGCTAATGTATACAGCCCTGGCCTGCCAGACGGGGGGAGGCCGTTGACATGTAGAAGAACAACTGAAATGAATACGGATGAAATTTGAAAGTGCAATTTTCCATCTGTCAATCACCTTTCAAAGGGACCCATTAACCACCAATCGGGAGACCCCGGGCGAGGGCGTCCCCATTTGGGGCCTCCATGCCACGGGCCCCTTGGCCTCATTAATCAAGATACTACCTGCTGATCAAAGTTTCGCACAGGTACACCGCAGCAACGCCGAATGCTCGGGAATATTCTATCAGGTTTCTCTAGGCGCTATTGATAATTTATATTTTGAATTAAAACAAATGGTCTCCTTTTGAACAGAATTTGATTAGGTGACTACAAAATCCATTTCTCTCGCCCTGGTGACGGTGCACAGTGGACCCCTCCCTGTGCCGCCTCAGAGGGACGCGTGAGGTGCGCTCACATCAGTAACGAACGGGCACCCCAACCCTTCCCGGCCGCCGCGCCGAGACGCCTCGAAATACAGCCAATTACGGTTTATTTAATTATTAAGGTTGAATAAATAACAGCGAAACATGTTAAAAATCTTTCGGTTTCAGTCAATCATAATAAAAAATTAATGAGACTGGATAGAGAGCTATAAAAACTGATAGACTGCGATCGTGAATTATAAATCGGTATTGATTTTTTCCTTTGCAATAACACTCTCAGGTAATCGTACGCTGTTGCATGTAAAGTGCACTTTCCTGGTTGAGACTAATATTAACTATCAAATATAGATGAGACAGAGGCATTTATGACACTTCAGATTTCACAAACAAAAAGCAAAAAATACAATTTGTGGAATAATAGCAGCACTGAACAGAGAATCCTAGGGTGTTTATGGGAGCCGGCCGGGACCCCACTGAGCCGTGGATTCATAAGACACAGCTACCTTATTCTTCTCCTGCCATTTCTCCTCTGATATGTTACCTTGTTAGTATCACTAAGAAAAGCATAAATATTTTTTATTATTTGTAAGGCTCATCCTGTCTTGCTTAATAGACAGGCCACATGGAGTTAAAGCCATATTATATGACCTGGTGCAGAAGTGATCATTCAAAAACCCAAAGCACATATTTTATACCGCCTGGCTTTATTAATTCTAAGCCCCCAAGAAATAGCGGGAGGATTTTCCAGCTTTCTGTTTATTGAAGTAACATGGAAACAAATAAGACATTTCCCTAGGCTAGCTCAGATAAAGTGGACAATTACTATTGGCATTCCACATGTAAATATTTAACACTTCACAGCTAGTTTGCACCTAAATACCCATTAGATGTTGCTACAAGCCTGGACACAATTTCCCAGCAGAGCTCCACGGGCCGTCCTGGGCAATGGTTATTGGATTAGGGCAAACACAAATCTCCTTCTAAGTAGCGCTGGAAGGGGACTCGGAGCGGGGATGTACCTGAACGGGTGGCTTCCTTGAGTGACACAAACCAACTCCGCCAAGAAAACTCAAACAAAGCCAGTATTGGCGCAGCCACTGCCGCTGGCCTGGCTAATTGATAACCCGTCGCTGCAGTTCGTTAGCGGCGTTGATCAGATTTCCCTTGTTTGGGGAGAAACATGGAGGCGGCATCGTGGACACGGGCCAGTCGTGAGCACACGTGGCTGCCAGTCTAAGTTCCGTCCCCGCCTCCTTTCCACACGCCTGGCCTGGCACAAACACCGAGCGCCGCAGGGCTACCATCCTTTTAGGACAGGAGTGTGCCAGTCTGCAACCAAACACGTGTGACCCATAAGCCAACCCCTTGCAAATCCCAAAGACAATGCAATTGCCTCTTCAGGTCACTTCTGCTTCTTAAAGATACACTAAAAGTATACTTTTAACAAGCAAAATGTAGTCAGAGTTAAAATGTGGACATCACCTGCCACTCTGATTTCAAGCACAGATGGGTAAGATTTTCTTTCTGAATTAAAAGTTATTCTGGCCGGGTGGGATGGCTCACACCTGTAATCCCAACACTCTGGGAGGACAAGGCGGGAGGATCTCTCAAGTCCAGGAGTTCAAGACCAGCCTGGGCAATATAGTGAGACCCAATCTCTAAAAAGAAATAAAAAATTAGCTGGGCATGGTGGCTCGCACCTTTGGTCCTAGCTACTCAGGAGGCTGAGGCAGGATAGCTTAAGCCCAGGAATTTGAGGTTATGGTGAGCTATGATCACACCACTGCAGCAAAAGAGTGAGACCCTGCCTCTAAAAGTATGTTTTTTAATTAAAAACAAAAAAAGTTCTCTGGTCCTTTGGTGGCATGTGGAACTCAGAAGTGAGTGGGCTGGGGTTACTTTTCCTAGAGGGCGGTTCTTCATCTTTCACTCTCCCAGGACTGGGAAACGCCACTGCCCAGAGCCCGGGTATCTCCACTCGGCTGCCCTGGACGGAAGAGGGTGGACATTAGCGGACAAGCCCCGCATGGCTCTCTCCCGCGAGGAAGCCAATCCTGTGGCCATGAGCAAGAGGACCCCCAGCCTCCCGCCAAGCCACCGGCCGTTCACACCAGCGGCTTATCCCAGACACCCTTCGTGTGCAAACCCCATCGACCGTCAATAGCAACTGTGACACCAGCTCTCGGGCCCCCTGCCGGCCCTGCCTTCCCCAGAGTCCCTGAGTCTCTGCCATCAACCTTGTGCTCTTGGAAAGGAGAAGGCCCTGGGAGGTGACACTCCCTAGGAATAGAAGCCACTGGATGGGGCAGGCGGATGGTCAAACTGGCTCTCAGGGAGAGCTCTCACTCACCTGGCCCAGGTAGACACCTTTGGAGCAGCCAGCCTCAAAAATCGTCCCAAGAGCAACTCTGACAAACTCTGGAAGCCCAGCCTGGGAAACGTACCACGGAGCGGGGCCCTGCGAGGCTGGCAGGCGGGGCAGGCGGGGCCCCCTCCTGCACCCTGTCCAAGCCCAGGAGACACCCCCATGCTGGCGGGGACCCTCCACAGCACACCACCGGCTGCCAGGGGGCCCCCCGGAACAGCAGCACCCACCCCTGGGCTCACAGCCTCCGAGAGCCCTGCTCCCAGCCCTGCCCTCCCGGCGCTGACCTCTGCGCTCTGGAAACAATTACTCCTGGAAGGCCTGTCAATATCGTTATTTTTACAAGAAATCAATACGCCTCACAAAGTTAATGGGGGATTCAGGCAGGGAGCGTTTACCTCCTCACTGTCAGGGGCTCGGGCTCTGCTCAGCGCCGATGACAGATCCGCCGACACCAGCAGACAGTGAGCAACGCGTGGAAAGAGGCCGGCGCTGCAGGCAGGCGTGGAGGCCGTCAGCAGCGCTGCGCTAACGAGCCCGCCCGGGGCTGGGGTCCACTCGGGCCGCCGGGCCAGGGGCTGTGCGGGGCAGACACCCCAGAGCTCTGCCCAGGTCAGGCCTGCGTCCCCTCTGCAAAGGGAATCAGAGCCTTCAATTATCTGACAAGGGCTCCTTACACACAGACTGTAAACACTCAAGCCCCTGGGCCAGCACAGGGCCTGGAGGAAGAGGTAACAGCATCCGTTATCTTTAACAAAAGGACTACTCTTCCTCCCACCCCCGCCCCCATCAGAGAATAAAAAACATATACGTATATGCACAATATATACATATATGTATATCATCTATGTACTCACAAAGTCACAAAGAACTATACTGACGATCTTAAAATCCAAACTGGAAGGGTCCGGAGAGGCCTCCCCACGGCCAGTCGGGCTGATGTGCCCCAAACCTCAATGCCAACGTCCTCGCAGGTCAGCTCAGGCCCGTCCTTCTCACCAGCGCCTGGGCATGCGAGCTGCTCGCCAGCCCTGTGTCCACCCAGCAGCTGTTCCGCTGCCTCCCTCCACCGCCCCTGAAGCCCCACTTGTAGGATTAAATTAAAGTTACAAAGTTATCCAAGGTACAGGACGGATGTCGGCATGCTCTAGCCCATACTGAGACATCACCCTGACATCCCTCCTAGACACCAGCCTCCCTGCTCGGCCGCAGTTCTGCCCAAAAACCAGTCTGCTGTGTGGTCACATGCTCCAAGGGGAGGGTTTCTGAATGGCTTTCTGGCTGCCGCAGCCCGGCACCTCCACTCCTGGGGGCACAAGTGCCAGCAGGGCTGCGGCCAAGGCTGCTGACTGAACAACTTGCCCACACAGAGCTCAGCTCCAGGGCTCAGGACCTGGCGCCAGCCTCCACCACGTCATCAAGGGCATCATCATCCACTGCCCGCTCCAACTCCCCCCACCTGCCTTCCAGGTAACTCCGCAGGGCCCGCACAGGACAGGGCCAGTCCCAGATGGCAGGGCAAAGCATGCCTCTGCCCCCACCGGGCACTTGGCAGTGACCACAGCCCCAAGGGGAGAGGGACCCCCAGTCCAGGGCTGGGGGCGGGGCCGGGCCAGGCCCAGGAGCCAGGGCACCTGAGCGCCACTGAGGTCAGAGGGACAGTCCTGAAGGCTGGACAGGGCAGAGATTTTTAGGCCTTCCCAGTCCCACAGCCAGCGGAAGGGAGTCCGAGGGTCCCTGTCATTGCAGAGCCACACCCCAGCCTTGGCCGGACTGTCCTGGTGCACCCGAGTGGCCCTTTCTCTTTAGACCCCATCCTCGACCCGCCCACGCCCAGTGGCTTCTGCTCTGCCCCTCCCGTGCCTCCCCACTATCGAGTCTCCAGTCCCTCTCCGCTTCCCCCAGCCTCCCACGCCATAAAGCCCCCACGTCCACCCGGCCAGACACGGAACAGTAGCTGGAACAGTGGCAGCAGGACCGAGGAAAAGGCGTCCATGCCCCTGGGCTGCTGCACCCTCGGCCGCAGGTGTGGGATGGGGAGAGGCGGGAGGCCGGGGCATGGGGCTCACACAGAGCAGGGTCAGTTAGCCGGCCTGGTGTTCAGAGCCGCCGACCCCCGAGTGCTGCCACGGAAAACAGAAGGAAGGGTGTCTTGTGCCTGGCTGGGGGGACATGGTGACCACTGGCTCCTCTATCAAGCCGCAAAGCCCACGCCCGGGGGGACCCGCAGACACCTGTGCACAGTGGGGCAGTTCTGGTGGTCGAAGGGAGCTTCGTAAACAAAGAAGCGACTGGAGTTGGCACAGGGGTCTCAGCAAGGCCTCCGTGAGGACACGCATTCGCTGCTCTTCCTGGCGCCAACCTCGGCCCCGCACGGACACGTGATCTTAATCAGACTGTGCATATAAACTCAACGCCAGGTGTGCACACCTGCCCACGTGGGACTCCCCATGAAGGAGCGAGGCTAAGTCAAGGGGTTCCTAGCAGGCCCCGCAGGAGGAACCGGCCCTCTGCTCAGAAAGGCCACCACGTGGTACGAAAGCAGGGGGACCTCCATATTGTCCTCCACTCCTGGGCTCCAAAGTGGGGGCTCCGGAACCCCAAGGAAGCCTCAGCTCCCCTCCCTGCCACCAGCAGTCTGGAATCCGCACTGCCCCTCACACCATCGCGGCTCTTCACAGCTTTCAGGGCCCTAATGCAAACCATATGCAGCGCCGCCTGCGCGCCGAGGCCTGCCGGCAGCCGCCTTCTGATTGGCTCCTGCAGGATGGGAAATAGAGGTCTCAGAGGGGAAAAAACAACAAACAGATCTCTTGTCTACAAAGCAGAACTCAAAACATTTTTCATGCATTCTAGGCTTCTCTAGAAGCAGCAGGCTGTTTAAAAAAATACCTGGCCCAAATTGAGCATTTGCTTGACATGATGGAAAAGTGAGTGCTATTTTCTGTTATATTGCCCTATTCTACATCGACAAGAATATATCTTTTCCCTGTTCCCAACTGATTTCACAGCAGTGAACTCCGTTTATGAATTATCTGACACATTTCTTGCAATTCTTCTGACAACAGTGCTCAGTGGAAATTTCAAGGCCTCTCTCTTCTGACAAGTAGAAATATCAATATTTGAATAAATTGTGGATTTTAAACTTCTCACTCTGATGCGCCACAGCGAGGAAGACTGAATTCTTCTCTTACTGGGTCTAATCCCCCTGAGCCTCGGGAAGAAATCTGTATGCAACGTTTCATTACAAGAAAGCAGTACTGAGTGACATTTGAAACACACATCTAAGTCGGCCTGATGAAGTTTACTTCCTTCCAACAACAAATGGCAGCTTTGTATCATTCCCCCCTTCGCGGGGGAAGAGCGGCACAAGCCCGGTGTCTGAGCAAAACGCCGAAATGTTGATTCACAAATTGACAGCCCAATCTTTAAACAAATGTGTTTCTTGGGGGGAAAACGCAGCTTTGTCGGAGCTAAGCATTTTTCTTTTGCCTGACAGAAACATTCCGGGCCTGATTAGAAGGGCCTTGTTAGGGTCCGTCTCAGACACTCTGACTCCACGTTTTAACAAGCATGCAAAGAAAACAGCACAGAGATAACAAAACATTGTCATTACCATCTCCGGTGACTCTGTGTGCCTTTTAACACTCGCACACATTCTCTCCTGGTGGTTCACACAGTTGCATGCACCCGGCGGGGCCCAGGGCCGGCTCCAGAGGTCCCTAAATGAGGGACTTTCTGCGCCTACAGCGCCGACGGGCTGGTGGGAGCGTGCACCTCCGGCAGCATCTCTCCTTTTCTTGGATGAATAACCATGTACAGTTTATTGCTGAAGCCATATGTGGTCCTGAGCAGCATGATGAATGGCCTGTATTTCGCAGGGAACGGCCACAGGGCCGCCTCCCCAAGCCCCTCCTTAGGGTCCTGATGCCGCAACCTAGAGCACCCCTGAGCTACAGTTCCCTGAAACAGATTCCTTGTAAAAATAAATACAAGACACAGGCTGGAGGAGAAACCCAGGGGATGTTGTGAAGGCCAGATCGCCACCTGTCAGGGGAGCAGGAGTTGTGGGGGACACAGGCCCAGCTCGAGGCCCTCGGACACTGGGCAGGTTGCCACTCTCAGCCTCAGTTTCCTCACCTGTGGGAGCAGACGGCAGCACCCACTTTTCAGAGCAAACGGAGGCCCCAGGGCCAGTCCCACTTCTAGTCGGACTCAGCAAGGCTAGTGCAGTCTTCCCATCCAAACCCTAGACTTCCCTCCCCGCAAACTAACCTGAGTGTTTCCAGCCGAGTCCTCCATTCATTCACCTCAACTCTAGTCGGAACGGAAATTTCAGAAAACCCTGGACGGATGAGATCAAGGCTTCTGACCCTATACCTGGAAGGGAGAACCGGGCCTGGTGGCTCAAGAACTCACACCCGGGCTCACAAAACCACTCGTGCGGTTTGGAAGTACACAGGTCCCGATACGGAAATGGGGGTGGGGGGTCCTCCAGATGCCTGGGGCTGAGCTGGGCCACTTGGCCAAAGGGAAGTCCAGGGAGCAGAGGGGTTGCCCCTGCCCTGCCCACGCCCAGCTCTGAAGGCCAAGGGCAGCGAGGCAGGCTGTCCCGCACATCTTGGACAAAGATCATCTGTGCTTCCCCCTTGGCTGAGGGGCAGGGCCTGGGCGCTCCCAGGACTGCATTCCAACAACTGCCCAGGGGAAGGCCAGATGCACAGATTCCCCTGTGAGCACGGAGGCTCGCGTGCCAGGTGCCTTCCGGAATGCTGGCAGTCACTTGGGGCACAGGGTGGAGGTGAACACCCAAGAAGGGGCAGGACGGCGAGCAAGACCACCGGGGTGGGGGGGCAGTGCTCTGGACAGTGGGGGCCCAGGGCACGCGGCTGGAGGCAGGCGGGTCCATCCAACCAGGCCTGTCCCCCACCTGCACCGGGGGCAGGGAGGAGGCCTGTGCGTGCACAAGGCCCTCCCCACACCGTGCCGGGGGCAGGGAGGAGGCCTGTGCGTGCACAAGGCCCTCCCCACACCGCGCTGGGGCCAGGAAGCAGGCGAGCAGGAGGCCCCGGCGCTCAGTGTGTCTAAAAGCGTGGGGCACCTGGGGGATCCTGGGAGGGCCTGCGCTGGGGATGACCCCAGCCTCCGCCCACCACATACAGGCCCCGCGCCATCTCTCCCCACCAGGCAGGTGTCATGTGAGGGGCAGCAGGCTCGGGGAGCAATGAAGGGACCTCAGAGTCCCCCAGGTGTCACTTCAGCCAGTGGCTGGAGACCTAGAGGGTGTGAGGGGCAGAGAGCAGGCGAGGACTGAGAGGGTCTATCTGTGCATCTGTGAAGTGGGAGGGGGCTTCACGGGGCTACTGGACAGAGTCTGTCTCGCCCAACGAAGACCCCACCACGGCTCGCTGTTCTCCAGGGTGTGCGGCTCCCAGCACAGCCCCCACCCCCGCAGCAGCGCTGGGGCGGGACTCTGCCAGCCTCAGTTCAATACAGGGCGCAGGGCCCACCGCACACCAGGCTGGAGATGCATCCAGGACAGGAAAAGGGGGACCGTGAGAAATCGCAACCCCAGAGCTACTCTTACCCAAAACTACCAAGACGCCTTCTCCAGCACATTCATGATTCAAAACACACACGCATACGTACACACACATGGACATATACGCGCATACAGACACCTAACAAAAACCTACACATACATACCTACACACACGCAAACACATATACACCCATACACATACACATATGTGCATATGCACACCTACACACAACTGCATATATACACATATATGCACATACCTACATATACACAACCTACACATATACACACAGCTATGTATACACACCTACATATACACACATATGTGCACACACCTGCATATACATGACTACACATATTCACACGACTATGTGTACACACATGTGCATACACATGCCTACACACACCTACATATATACATGCACATATGTAAATGCGCATGTGCATACACATACCTACACATACCTATATATATGCACATGCATGTATAAACATATATACACATACACGCACCCCAATACACACACACCTACATACACCTACATGTGCACATACCTACACACACCTGCATATACACACCTATACATGTACACACACCTGCATATACACACATACACACAACCCTATATACACACATCCACCTACATACACATATACATACCCCTACATACACACACATACACACACCTACACACACGTACACAACCACCACAGAGAGTTGGGTGTGGTCAGGAAGTCAGTCGGGGGAGCCCGGCTATCCGGGTGTGACATTCCGTGACGTTTGTTCTAACGAGCAGAAGCGCAGACGTCCATGCTGGGAGAACACAGCAGCCGGTAGAGCGGGAAAGCTGTGCCCACAGATGGCCGAGCATTTGGAGGAAAGCACAATATTTTATTTAAATATCCAAATACAAACACATTACTGCACGACACCACACACACAGCCACCTGAAAATGCCTGGTGACGGCTTGTGCTTTTTCTGTTTTGTCTAGAAACTTGGGCTGTGCTAAGTTCTACGAGAAGAGACAGGCGGAGGTGGCAGCTCCAGCCCTCTGGAATCTGTGTCCTTCTCAGGTGGGCAGAGGGAGGGGACCCCTGGGGAGGCCGGAGGGGGTGCCCTCACCACCACCCCCAGTTGGGCAATGGGAATGGTCTCTGCAGGGTAAGTAGGAAGCACCCTCCTTTGTTTCAGGTGGAGCCGGCAAGATTCAGGGGGTCCCACAGGGATTCCGAAGGGGATGGAGGGGCTCAGGGGCTCAGCCCACCCTCACTGCTCCCTAAAAGTGAGACCCTAGATCCGCACTTTGGGCAGCCGGGCAAGTGCGAGCCTGGGAGCAGCGGGCAGGGCACTCTGACATGCCCCAGCCGGGCGAGACGGCCAGGCCAAGCCCCTGGGCAGCCACCGTGGCCCGGGCAAAGCCACCTCTCCTGGCTGAGCCCGACTCCTCATCATTCAAACAGGAGTGCTGGTCTCCTTCCTCTGTCCACCTCCTCATCCTCAGTGAGAACTCAGGTAATGCCCAGGAAATGCTTTACAAACCCCCCGTCTGCCCCATGGGTGTGGACTGGACTCAGCCTGCTCCTGGGAATCCCCCCAATCTGAGAAATCAGGCACTGCGCAGAGAGGTGTGGGAGCTGTGGAGTTGGGGGGGGCAGTCGCTGAGGGGCTCCCGCGGCTCAGGAGCCAGCAGGGCCTGCATGAGGCCGGGGACGGTGGATGTGGAGGGACTGACCCCAAATCTCGGGCAAAGTTCAGGGCCCGGCCACTGAGGTCCCCAATAATGAACCACTGGCTAACCGAGGCCATCCCTGAGCTCTTGGGGGTCCTGCTCATTCTAGCGCCCCAGGGGCCCCTCTGGGATGGGTCAGCACAGCCTAAGGGAGGCAAGGTGAGCAGGGACGAGGGCGCTACCCGGCGTCGGGGGAGCTCCTGCCACAGCGCGGGGTGGGGGGTGGGGAGCATTCCCGCCAGGCCGGAGTAAGGGCTGGTGACCCCCAAAGCCACATCCAGGCCCGAGCTTCCAAAGTGTCAGCAGGAAAAAAATTCTAGAAGTCCCAGAGGAAAATGAGATCCATTAACAACAGGCACAATTGATTTGTAAAGACCAAAGCCAGAAACAAAAAAATTCAGTGACTTCTCTTATATTCAAAGTGGGGCATATCTCATATGTATAGTTCACTTAGGCATTTAATTATGACAATGATAGGTTTTCACGTCAAGAAAACCCAGCTAGGAAATAAACCAAAACTGGGCGTGGTGGCGTGCGCCTATAGTCCCAGCTAACTGGGAGGCTGAAGCAGGAGGATCTCTCAGCCCAGGACTTCCAGGCTGCAGTGAGCTATGATCACACCATGCACTCCAGCCTGGGCAACACAGACAGACCCTGTCTCTAAAAAAAATGTTTTTAAAAGAAAACAAAACTAAAACAAACCAAGCTGACGTTATCTGAATTGCAAATGAGATTTTTACCAAAGGATTTATTTCAGTGAAGCAAAAGTTTCAGGCTTGCTCCCTGGTGGTATTTAAATGTAATGTACATTTGTGAGACACCCCTTTGGTGGGCTGGGTTCACCCTCTGAGTAGGCTTCCGACAGTAGCAGGAAAGGTGGTACCCGTGAAATAATCGTCCCACTGCTGACAACAACCGTGCCCTACCCGACTGGAGGACCCGGGGCAGGTGCCGGGCTAAGCACTTTACATTTACTGCCTTTACTCCCCCACCAGGACCCCTCGGTTCTCCCTTGCAGATGAGGAATCTGAGACCCGCAGGCATTTAGGAGCTTGCCCCTGGCCATGTAGGAAGGGGCCCTGGTGGTCTTCTAGCCCCTCACTGCATTCACGGGACCAGGAGACTCAGGGTTCAATCTCCCACCCAGTGTCCCCAGGGCTTCCAGCCAAGCTCAGGCAGGGATTCTTCAGGCACCCATGTCACAGCCTGGGTCCTCGACGATCTGGGGGCAGAAGTGTCCAGCTGAGCCCAAGCATCAAGACCCTACTCCTACCCATCTCCACTCCCCCCCGACACATTTCACTGAAGCAGAAACTGAGTTGGGGGAGAGGTCAGGTTTTCATAAGGCCTCCTGGCTAATTTAACATGGGGGAAAAAATTAAGAAAAAATTATATCTAGAAGAAGATCGGAAATCAAAGTGGATCACCAGACTAAAGGGATGGGGAGAGGGTTGAGAAAGTGATGGAGCTGGGAGCTACACGGCCAGACCTGCCCTCCTCTGCACCAGCAGCCTGGGGTTAGGCCCGACGGGACCCTGTGGGTCCACATGGTTGTTCCATGAGGATCAGGGCCCCTCCCCTGCCCCAGCTCTCCACCCCACGGCCCTGCAGGCCAGAGCCACCAAGAATATGATTTCACATCCACCCCTGGCTGGGATCTGGGACCCGACTCTACAGTGCCCTCCTTGGGCAGGGCTGGGGTGGGGTAGAGGCTCCCGGTTCACTCACACTGAGACCCGCTCGTCCCTGGGCCCTCAAACCCCAGTCCAACGTGCATTTCCAGTCCTGTAACCTGGCACCCACATAGTCCATGCACCCAACAGAGCTGCGCTCTGGAGGAGGCCAGAAGTGACTCCCCCAAGCAGGCTTTCTCCAGGGCAGAGTGCACCGGGCCCCACCCAGGGAAGCCCGGCCTGTCCTGTGCATGGTGGGGCGGGACACAGCCACCACTGAGACCCTCTCTGTCCTCACAATGCTTAGGGTCAGTGGGGAGGACCGAATGGATCTCGGGAGTCCCTAGGGGGAAGGGATGCTTCGAAATCCATGGTGACGACTAAACTGCTGGGGCAGCAGGACCTTCGTGACTCGGGGACGAATCACGTAAGAAGCAACATTTGAGCTGAGCGGAGTCAGGGCTTCGGAGTTTGACTTGCAGACGCGGCCGTCTGCATGGAGCAGCAGCACGGGCAGGGGCCGGCGTGACAGCCACACGGGGCGAGGCCGTGGGGGCACAGCCAGGCAGAGAGGGAAATCTTTTCTCCACACCCACGAGGGCCACTCTCAGAGCCAGAGGGACATTCTGGTAGCACAGGACACCTGTGCGTAAGGGCCTGACAACCGTCTCCGGGCTCTGACAGTAGAAGCCCACCCTGCACCCCCGGCGCTGAACTTGGGAACAAGCTTAGAAACCACAGCCTGCCCGGGACTGGCGGCCTCCGTCTCTGCTCCACGAGGCAGGCCCAAGCTGCTCCGTCTGGATTCATCACCAGGACCCGGAAGCCGCCCAGCGCCGGCACAGGGGTGCTCGACGACTGCTAGACGCAGGAGGCAGAAGAAAAGCAAACAGGCCTGAACCCCTCCGCCCGCGACATCAGGGCAAACACCTGCCGGAGGGGCAGCACGGCGTGCCCACAGGGGCTCGGGTTCCTTGGGGGAGTGTTAAGGTCCTTCAGACCCAGCAGGGACACCGGCGTGGCCACCACAGATGGGACAGGCCTCTTTGGAATCCGACTCATCTCTTTGGAATCCGACTAATCTCACGGAAGAAGAAAAAGTAAAGCCTGGGAGCAAAGACATGACCCAGGGGACTAAAAATCAGAGTCGTTCTGGAAAGCACCCGGACTGATGGCCCCACAGCAGCAACGAGGCCCAAACCGCTTACGTGGCATCAGATGCGCCACCAGCTGAGGGGGGCCGAGAAGCTGTGAAGGGCCACACGGGCTGGTGGGAGTCCAGTGGGGTAATCGCTACCCCTGGGGCAGGACCCTGTGCTGAGAGCAGGGGTCCTTCCTGACCCTCAGTCTCCTCATCCTCAAAATGGGGCCCTAGTGTCTCCCCTGAAGGCTGCTGTGAGTTAGAGGCAGCCTGGTGGGCAGGGACAGGAGAGATGGCCAGGACAAAGCTGCTTTTTGTCACACAGGCAGGGCCAAAGATGCTCCAGCAAAGATGAAGAGGTGGCATGTTTGGCCAGAAACACAAGAAAGGGCCCAGGCAAGCACAGCGGGAATCGAGTTTTGAGGGGGAAAAAAAAAACCACTTCAGGCCGTCTGGAACCAATGGGATGGAATCGCAATGGGACGGGGGCTCTGGGGCTGCTTTCTCCACGGGGCGCTGCTGGTGCTGGGCGGGATCACTGTGTTATGTAGGGGCCACTCGGGGCATGGCACGAGGCTGGCAGCATCCCTGGCCTCTGCCCACGTTGCCCGTGGCAAGCCCTCCCCCACGCTGGCCACAGCCACAAAGGTCTCTGGGCATCGCCTAAATTCACAGGCATTGCCATAGGCCTGGGGTCGACAACCCCTGGAGCCAGGCCCCGAGCCGCTGGGCCCGCCTGGCAGAGGATGCCCAGCCCTGCGAAGAGTGGTCACCAGGCCCAGGGACACTGCTGGTGACAAAGGCAGCGGCTCAGCCAGGCCACCAGCTTCTCTTCCAAAGGCCTCTGCATCAACCCCACCTTCACACCCAGCAGTGGGATTCCGAGTGACACACCTGGTGACCTCAATGGAGAAGGACACAGCCACAGGCCATGGCCCACTCAAGAACTGGGGTGTGGCCAGCATCTTGGGGTGTGGGTGTTGGCATCCTCCAAAGCTCAGGGGTCTCAAACACACAGGTGCGCTATCCTCCTGACCCCTGCAGCTACCGTGCCACCCAAGGTCACCTGGCCAGCACTCCACCCCCTCTCGCCTCACCCTGCTCATCCCCTGGGTGGCAGGGGCCACTGACTCGCCGGCCCCTGCACACAGCCACGAGGGCAGGACTGGTGGGCTTGCTGTGGGGGCAGCCCCAGCCCCCAGAGCAGGGTGGGCCATGAGGGCTCAGTGACGCTCTCGGAATCCAGAGGTGCCCTGCACACTCCGCATCAGGGGGCCTCACGCCAGCCCCCACCTCGAGTTCCGCTGCTCCGGTCCAAGCTGCTGCAGGTTCAGTCCCTCGCCCATCAGTGGCAGGGTCCCCTCTCCACCCAGCCGGGACCCACCAGGCCTCCTTGGTGCCAGTACTTGGCTGACTCCTGCTCACACCAGGCTGTGCCCAGGAGGTGGGCTGCGTCCCCTGACCCAAGGCCCAGAGCAATGAGGCAGCACGCCCAGGACGGCCCAGCTGGTCAGCAGTGGGGCCAGGGGCCCAGCCAGGCCACGCTGGCCCCAGGCCTGCACCCCAGGAAGTCATACCCCGCCCACGTCCCCATCACCCTCAGCATTTGCTACCTATGCAGAAACTTAAATTCTGCAGGGCAGAGGGGGCTGCCAGTAGCTTAAAACCTTGGTCCCTCCCCACACCCGTAGCCCCTGGAGGGCAGGTCTGGGTCTCGGGCAGCTCTGTAAACATTTCGTGGGGTGAAGGTGAACTTCAAGGGGCAGAAAGATGTGGGCCACACTCTGCTCCCCTCCTGACTCCCACTGTCCTTGCAGGGCAGGCTGCAGTCAGGCACCGGGACCAGCAGTGCCCAGCACTGTGCCCCGCACGCCAGCCAGCGATGACCCTGCACCCGGCAGACCGAGCCTGGTGCCCGTGCTCCGTGCATCTCGACCACAGCCCTCGTGGCCCTGGTGCGGGGCAGGGGCCGATGGGCCCTCATCCTACCCGCCAGTGCACGCAGCAGCATGGCCACGGGGGGAGGGCCACGGGGGCTCCTCTCTGACCACAGACGTGGAAGGAGGCTCCCAGGTGGGCGCAGGTGAGGCGGCCGCCGTGTGGCGGGTCAGAGCCGGTCGGCACGGACTTTCCCCCACACCCCTCTCCTCGGGCCTGTTTCTCTCGTGTACACGAGCTGGATGAGGTGCTCAACATCTCCCCCCTTGGACAAAACCGGCAGGGCCAAGCTGAGTGAAGGCAGTGAGAACAACACGTTGATAGTGACAGCCACAGTGACAACAACGTGTCCATATCCTCATCACCGTCACTATTTTGGATGGCGGAGCCCTGGCGGCCGTGGCACCCAGAGCCCATCCGTGCTTCGTAACAAGCTCATGGCTACAAAACTCAGAAACACAGAGTATAATTGCCCCAGATCACACAGCCTGTAAGTGACAGCACAGCGTTCAAGCCATCAGACCCTCTCCTGGTGGTCCATCGTCCAACACAACCCCCCAGCTGATTCTGGAGAGGGCGAGACGCCGCCCCCCACACGTGCGGGCCAAGCCCACGTAAGGGCTACGGATGAAGCTGGTCACAGTGACGCAGCCCAGGTCCGGCTCAGGGCCCAGCCTATGCGGCCCATAGCCCATGTGCCTTCCGTGTTCTTTTGTGGTGACTTCATGAAAGGTCTACGCGGCAGGACCCGGTGATAGAAACCTCTCAACAGTGGTTTATTTAGACCTTCCTTCGGGTCTAAGTAGTGAACATGGGGATAGCTTAGACGTCAATGAAACATGTTCCATCCTCAAAACAATCTTGAAAAGGAACAAAATGGGAAGACTGACACTTTCCAATTTCAAAACTTACTACAAAGCTACAGTAATCAAAACAGTGTGGTACTGGCATAAAGACAGACACACAGACCAATGGGACAGCAGAGAGAGCCCAGAAACAAACCCGTGCATATATGGTCAAATGATTTTCACAAAGGCACCAAGACCATTCAGTGGGGAAAGGATGGTCTTTTCAACAAATGGTGCTGGGAAAACTGGACGTTCACAGGCAAGAGTTTGGACCCTTACCTAACAACATATACAAAAATTAACTAAAATAGATGAAAGACCTAAAACTATAAAACTCAAAAGAAAACACAAAGCAAAGGCTTTATGATATTGCATTTGGCAGTTCTAAAATAGAACACCAAAAGCAAAGACAAAAAAGAAAAGATAGACAAACTGGACTTCATGAAAATTTTAAAAATTTTATGCATCAAAAGATGCTACCAACAGAACAAAAACACAAGCCACAGAATGGAAGGAAATATTTGCAAATCATATATCTGATAAGGAATTAATATCCAGAATACAGAGAACTAAAACTCAACAAGAACGAAATAAACAACCTGATTCAAGAATGGACAAAGAGGCTGGGTGCGGTGGCTCATGCCTGTAATCCTAGCACTCTGGGAGGCCGAGGCAGGCGGATTGTTTGAGCTCAGGAGTTCGAGACCAGCCGGAGCAAGAGCGAGACCCCATCTCTACTAAAAATAGAAAGAAATTATATGGACAGCTAAAACATATATATACAGAAAAATTTAGCCGGGCATGGTGGTACATGCCTGTAGTCCCAGCTACTTGGGAGGCTGAGGCAGGAGGATCCCTTGAGCCCAGGAGTTTGAGGTTGCTGTGAGCTAGGCTGACCCCACAGCACTCTAGCCCAGGCAACAGAGTGAGACTCTTGTCTCAAAAAAAAAAAAAAAAAAAGAATGGACAAAGGACTTGGAATAGACACTTCTCTAAATCAGACATACCAATGGCCAAAAGGACGTGAAAAGATCCCCAACATCACTGATCCTTAGGGAAAAGCAAATCCAAACCACAGTGAGATACAGCCTCTCACCCATTAGGGCGGGTGGCTTCTACCAAAAAGACAGAGAATTCGCACTGGCCAGGATGCCGGGTGCCTAGAACCCCGAGCACTGCCGGTGGGGATGCATGACGCCGCCGCTGCCACGGAAACCACTGCGATGGCTCCTCACATCGTTGCAGTCAGAAATACCATGTGACCCAGCAACTCCACATACGGGCACACACACAAACGAAACGAAAGCCGCGCTTCAGGGAGGTATTTGCACACCCGTGCTCACAGCAGCATCATTCACGACAGCTCAGACGTGGAAGCCACACAAGCGTCCACGGATGGACGGACGGACGGAGGAGCAACATGCCGTCCACGCACACATGGAGTATTATTCAGCCTTAACACAGAGGGAGAGTCTGACACATGCTACAACACGGATGAAACTCGAAGACATCACTCTCAGGGAAATGAGCTAGTTGTGAGAGGACAAATACCGTGCGACTCCACTTGCAGGAGGTCCTGGGGAGGTCGACTTCATGGAGACAGAAGGCAGAACGGTGGCTGCCGGGGCTGGGGAGTGGGGAGCTCACGCTTAACGAAGACAGTTTCAGTTTCGCAAGATGAAAAGAGTTCTGGAGGCAGGTGGTGGTGATGGTTACACAACATTATGAAAGTACTTAATACACTGAAGTGCACACTTAAAAATGGTTTAGATGCTAAATTTTATGTTTTATATATCTTGCCACAATAAAAAAATTGGAAAATAATAAAAACAAAAACACATTCCAATCGCTCTGTGACCTGATGTTCCCAGGAGGCAACAGCCGACACGAAGCCCATCCACGCAGAGCCCCCTCTCCCTGACCTGACGTCTGGAACTCGGAACGTTCCCCTCCGGGCAGGGGGCAGTTCAGGAAAGCAGCCCTGCCTCGCTGCCACCAGGCACCAGGGAAGACTTTACGATGAAACTAGAATTTGTGCATTAACAGCATTTAAAACACATCAACTAAGAAAGAGCAGGGAAAGTCTGACGCCGGAGACAGCCGAGGGCCAGTCACAGGCCCGGAAGAATCACGCTGTTTTGATCGGGAAGAACTCCAATTCCTTATGGAGATGCCTCACTGCTGCCTGGGGTGCCACGTCTGGCCGCTCATTCATTCCCAGTGAGTGCCGAGAGCGTCTGGCGGGTCAAAGTCCTGTCCAGGCAGGAGCAGGTCTACGAAACGCACGCCCCGGCATCCACCAGCAAAGAGGGTGGACTCCGGTTGGGAAGGGGAGGCCCAAGTGGCCAGACACTGCCGGGGACTGAGCAAGGCCCAGGGAGTGGTGCTCAGAGCCTGGCTGCTGTGCGGCACCACGGGAGCAAGGAGCATGCGTGAGGCTTCAAGGGGTGGCTGGACACCAGCCGGCGGAGCTGCGCAGGTGCCACAGACCCTGGGCTGAAATTCCCAGATGATCTGCAGTGCACAGACCACTCAGCCCAAAGCAGCGAAGCCACATGTCACCCCAAAGCTCAGCAGGGAAGCACCCAAGGGCTCAAGGGCTGGAGAGAGCCTGTGAGCGGGTGGCCGGGGAGGGGCTGGGCAGAGAGGACTGGCTCACTGGCACCTTCAAGGACAGGTGGGACAGGCTTACTCACAAAACCAAGAACGGCTCAGAATAAACAGAAGGAAAACACATTTCCCCCGGGGAGGCTATATGAACAGATACTGGGAGAACTGGAAACAGGATGCCCAAGGGAAGGAGGCGGCCACTGGGGCTGGAGGAGAGGGTGGCTCACCGGAGGGTGCAGGCAGGCCCCGCACCGCAGGGTGAGGGGCAGGGGCAGCACTGCACAGCCCAGCTGCATGGGGGCCACAGGGTGCAGTCAGCGTTCCCTGGAAGGGGCTCAAGGACCAGCTCCGCAGAGGACAAGGCGCGAGGCGAGAGGCCCCAGCGCAGGACTTGTCAGAGCGCTGGAGACACAGGGAGGTGCCCTCAGCCCACCACGGCCCCTGGAACCTCTGTACCTTTGGGAGGTGTTGCTGGTGACAAAACAGGAAGCCAGGAGCATCTTTTCTGTCCTGTTTTGTTTTTAACAAAGCCTAAACGCCTCAACACCACTACCTGGGAAGCAGCATAACCAAACACGCCCACAGGCGATGGGAGAAATAAAAATGCCCATTTCCAGAACATCATTCTCTTCTCGGCTGCACAAACGAGGACATCGCCAAGAAGAAGCAACACCAGCCTCAACACGCACTTGGTCCACGTGGTGGCCATGCCAGCTTCATAAATTACTAAGTGAGAAGTGGACTCTACATATTCCAAACTCAAATAAATAATAGTTCTTGGTTTTCCCATAAATACTCTGGGAGTTAGAGCAACAGGATCTGTACCATGTTGTTCCTATGATTTTAATCAATCAAACCACAATCTCTCTTTACAAGAGGCACAGGAGGCGTCAAGGCTGAGGACATGAAGTCCCACCTGCACCAACCCATGGCCCTACCTCCGGGTGGCTGCCAGCCTCCAAACGCACCTGGCGATGACGGGGAGCTCACCACCTGTCGGGCAGCCAAGCCACCCCCACTGACCACTCCCCTGAGAAGCCAGTGCTCTGGGACTCGGAGACTTCGCATTTCTTCATCTTTGTCTTCTACCTGTCGGCCTCCCTCAGCCCTTCATGTCCACCTGCCCAGAGAAGTCCTCTCAGACCCCTGAGGACAATCGTGTACTCTGTCCACGGCCTTCAGGCCCCTCACCGCTGGGCCTTAGAGAGCCCCTCTGAAGGCAGCAGCCCCCTGGGCACCATGCGTCTGTGTGCAGAAGCCCCATCCTCCCTGCTCTGGGCAGCTGCTCAGGACGGACACAGAAACGGGGGACGTGGAGGTTTTACACACGGACGCTGATTCTGCTCTGCCATTTACATGTCACCACGTGCACTGTGGACAGCCCGAGAGTCCTGCCCCGGCCTCCCTCTGCTGCCTCCGCTGCCCGGGACGGAGAGGACGGCGAGAGGAACGAGGTCGAACAGGAACTGTCACCATCAGAGCCACGTGGCCCCAGCCTGCGAGCTCCAAGTCCAGCGCAGGACAGAACGGGTTAGGTCGATCTCAGATGCAAACGCCCGGCTCGGAAACCCCGCAGATGCGGGGCGCTTCGAGTCACTGGGAAGTGGCAGAGTTTAAGAAGATGTTTGTGATCGTAAAAATAATTGATGCTCACTTACAGAAACTTTCAAAATAAGGCATACAAAGAACATAAAAATTACCTCTGAACTCACCACCCAGAGCTAACTACAGTCGCTGCTCTGATTATTTCCTTGTACTCCCTTTTCTGCATTTTTTAACAAAACTGAGATCATATACAACATACATTTCAATATTCTTTTTCGCTTAATTTTACGTAGTAAGAATGTTTCCGATCTATTCACCCATCTACCTACTCCCGTGCTCCAGCACAGGGGCTTCCGTGATTTATTTCGCCACCCCCGCGAAAAAACAGGACACTTCCTGTTTTTTATTATGACAACGACACAATGAACCTCTTCATTCATAAATCCTCATCTGCATCTCCGTGTCCATCGGAGAGGCTGCGAGACAGGGAATGTGGGGACAGGATGGCTCACAGGACGTTCCGGCAAGCGCTTGCTGGGAGGCGAGGGCCGTCCTCACTGCCCCACAGGGCCCAGGAAGGCGGCTCCCTGCACCCTCTCCGCGCCGAGTGCTGCTCCACGGCCACCACCTAGCTCTGCACAACATACTCCTGCTTTCACTGGCAATTATTCGATTTGTTACCAGGGGAACGCTGGTTGCCACGGCCCTTCTGGTCTGCTCTGTGAGCTTTTCCATGTCTTTCATTCACATCACAATCCATTGGCAGTGGACCTTGTGGAGTTTGTGGCAATATTATTAAAAGGGCCAGAGAGGTCTGGGGTTTGAGGAGCCCCTGCAGGCGACCCCTACTAGGTTCGGAGCTGTGCCCGGACACTTCAGACAGATGAAGTTTTCCTTCCTGGCAAGGACTGGATTTAGCACAAACACGGCCAGTGTGCGTGGGAACTAAGCGGGACACGGCCAATGCCACGTAAACATTCATAGGAGGACAGCCTTCTTCACCATGTGTAGGAAGGCTTGCTGATTCGTTGTTAATGTAAGATGGGAACTGAGTCTGAAGCAAAGACATTCAGACTGGATGGGAGCACCCAGGACCCACCCAGGGAGGCCCCACCAGGACCTGGGCAGAGGCTCTGTGCACGAGGGACGGCCACAGAGCACAGGGATCCCATTCGATGGGGCAGTGAAGCTCTGCCCTGCACACTGAGGGTCCTGATGGCCAGAGGGGACCCCACTCACACCCATACCCAGTAATTTGGGGGCGGGCACAAGAAGAGGCACCACCCAACTCTGAGATACCAAGTGGCCATAAAAGAGCCCACAGAACCACAGTGTGACAGTTCAAGTGTCACCGTGACTGGGTAGAGGAGCACCCAGAGAGCTGGTCAAGCATTACTCCTGGGTGTGTCCAGAGGAGACTGGCCCGTGCGTCTGCGTGAGCTACGAGGGGAAGGTCACCTCCAGTGCGGGCGGGCACCAGCCAAGCCGCTGGAGCACACACACAGGAAGGCCAGTCTGTGGGTCTGCGGGAGATGCACGCGGCCTCTCCTGTCCCTGGACAGCAGCACGCCAGGCCCCCCGGCACCCAGCCCCTACCAGGTTCTCAGGCCTTTGGCCTCGGACTAGGAGTTTCACTATCAACTTCTCAAGTTCTGAGGCCTTCAGAGGCCTGAGCCACGCCAGCAGCATCCCAAGGTCTCTGTCTTGCAGACGGCCTGACGTGGGATCCTCAGCCTCCCTAGGGAAGGACTGGCTCCCTCGCCTGAGCCAATTCCCCTAACAAACCCCCTCTCATATATCAACATACGTTTATGTGTCCTATTGGTCTCTCTGGAAAACCCTGGTTAAGGCACATGGGTTTGTATTTTCCATGCTCTGGACAGAATGGCATTTAAAATTAGCAGAAAAGCAGTTGAGGACCTGATGTCTTGGGGATATTTTTTGACATGAGGTCATTGTGGAGACAGCATAGACTCATAACAATTTCCTGGGATCAAGTGCACTTTGGCACAATCCCCTTGAGACCACGGTGAGGGCCTGAGTGTGCCAGTGAAGCTCTGCCCTTCACGCTGAGGATTCCGATGGCCAGAGGGGACCCCAGCACCATATAACCACGTGCCCTGGAAGTGGTGACTCCACTCAGGTCACCTCTTTGAGAAAAGGCCCCTAAATGGCACATAGCAGATAGTCCCAACTGGGGCCATGCCTGTCTGGGCCGAGAACCTGAGGTCCAGGCCACGGTCTGCTCCTATCTTGTCCTTGATGTCTGCGATGCCCGACACAGGGCCAGCCGTCCGAAATACACCCTAAACGTTTAAAACTGAAGTCTTCTCACTCATTCTCTACCAGCCTTCGTGACAGAAACAATTTGGGCCCACTGATCATTTCAGCAGAATATATTCTGTTGCTTTCATAAAGCGAGGCCTACTGACCTCAAGCTCCCTGGGCAGCTCTGTGCTTGTTCTTCTTGACCCACCAGACAAGGGAGGAGGGACCCTGCAGGGCCTAACTGGGTCTCTGGAGCACCCTGGGGTCCTGGCACCCAGATGCCCCCCTACACACCCATCCTGAGATGTGCAGCTGTCTTCAGAGGTGACCAAGCTGAGACTCAGTGGTCCTCTGTGGTCAGCAGGCTACATCTGGCCACCCTGGGGCAGTCGGGCCACCCGGGAAGAGGAGAGGGCTTTGCCCCTCCCCTTGTCTTCACCCGACAGGTGGAGGCCTCGCAGAGGGAAGCCACTGCCCTCCAGGCTGGAACTCCCGGCAGGGCAGGAGCGCTCCGCCGGCACCTGGGAAGGCATCTGACTTTCTAAGCAATCTCTCGGAAGCAGGAGGCATTACTGTCTTTTTCGTAACTAAAGCGGATAGAACGCTAAGACGGAGGCCTTAGTGGATAACCCACTACTCACGTGGGGCATTCGCTGCTCGACAGATGGAGGAAAGAACCTCCGGGAAACCAGCCCACGGTTAGGGAGAAATCCCCGGCTGCGGCCGTCGTCCCCGGCCCTCTCTGCCCCAGCCCACCGACACGGCGACCAGCGCCACCTGCTCGGCACGTGGGGGAGGATGCCCCTTCCCATGCCAGCACGGCCGCCGCTCCGACGGTGCCACTCCGTGATGGATGGCTCCCGCCCGGAGAAGTGAAAGGAGTGCTTTCAAAGCTTGTATTTATTTGTCACCTTCACAGTTTATCCCCATTGCCTCAAAGATCAATACGTCACCGTTCCGAGGGCAGTACGGTGAGCAGGGCTGTGAATAAGCAGCACCGCAGCACGGCGTGGCACTCCGACACCTCCCCAGGAAAAACACTGCTTTCTGCATGATTTTTTTTCCTTGCAAATTTCACATTTCAAACCACAGAAACAAACTAAAATTAGGTCAGCTGTCATTTGTCCAACACCATGAAGTTACAAAACTGCAGAACTGGCACGCGGAGCCAGGATGCTGCCAGGCCAGGCGGGAGGCTGAGCTTCGGCCAATTAAAAACAGGCAGCACCTCAAACACCCAGCCGTCACCTGTAACCGAGGCAAACAAACTTCAGCTATTTCCTTTTTTCCTTTCTTTTTTTTTTTTTCAATTTCAGAATGCTCAGTGTACCAACGGGGCTGGATGCATTTCACTCTTGACTGGGTACAGTGAGATTGCTAATCAGGATTACTTGATTCAGTCAACACTGATTTCAATAAAAAGACCAAAAAAATTATCATAAATATAGAGAAAGTGCGGGCAGCAGTGACAGGTGATTAAAATCTCATTCGCTTGGAATCAGCCTGATTCACGGAGGAGGGTCAGTCCCGATTCCACCGTGGTGATCATTATCTGCCTCTCTGCAGCCACTTCTGAGCACACACACACACGTGCACATGCACCCACGCGTGCACACGCACCCGCACCACGCACACCCACAAGCTACAAATCACAGGGGATGCGGCCCCTTGAAAGAGAGGCTTTGAGTGGTAACTGCTGTGAAACACGGGGTGAGGGGTGAAGGGTGCGGGGAGCTGACGTGGCGCCGGGTGAGCTGAGACCCCGAGTGCGGGGAGAGCTGGTTCCCAACAGGAACGCCCACCGAAACTGGCAGCGAATGTCCAGAAACATCTCAGGGGCCGAAACCAGCCTGCACAGCAGTATAGCTGCTATTTGATTAGAGAATTAAAGTGATTCCTTCAAACACAAAAGAAGGAAAAAGGATCTTGAAGCCCTCGGAAGCTGTTGAGTGTCGAGTAGCCCCTTGGGCTGGGCGGGAACGCTGCTGCGGCCCCAGCGGCTCCGCAGGCGGGATGCCCGCGGCGTCTGGGGCACGTCCGAAGATCCCCTGAAGACCCCCGCGCCAAGCCTCACTTGACCTCCTCTGCTCTCATCAGCCAGGCCCCGGGAGGGCCCCTCTGTGTCTGCGGCGGGGTCAGAGCCCACCGGAAAGGGCTCTGCAGGGCAGGCCGGGCACCCCATCCCCCCTCCTCCCCGGGACCCCACCGCACAGTGCCCGCGGGTGCACCCCGTCCCTGCCTCTCTCACCACTCAGCCCCCCAGCACCCCCGAACTCTCTCGGCCTCCTCGCCTGCGTTCTCACGCTCCAGAGAGAACCGTGCTGGGACACAGCCCAAGGCCCTGCGCTCCAGGCCCTGCCCAGACTGGGGTTGCCAGATCTGGCGAATAAAAATACAGGAAACCCAGATAAACCTTAATTTTACATAAGTAACAACTAACGTTTCAGGATAAGGCGTCCCTTGCTCATCTGAAATTCAAATTTAACTAAGCATCCTGCATATTTCCAGACAACCCAGCCCTGAGTGAACGCGGCCCCTCAGGACGCAGCCTCTTCCCCAGCCTCTCACTTCCTGATCAGACCGCGCCTGAAGGCCGTCCTCTCACCCTCGAAGACTCAGATGTCACTTCCCCTGGGCTCGACACAGGGCTCAGAGCAGGCCCCGCCTGGCACTTGCTTAGGGTCCAGTGGGCACTGAAGAGGTCTCAGCTTCAGTCTTTGATAGATCCTTGGAGTCAGGTGTCATCTGTCCCTTGTACATAGTAGGTGCTCAATAAATACCATCAATTCTAACTGAGGCCCCTCACAGCACACAGGGACCTCCAGGTGCTCCTTTCCTGGGTGGGTTCTTCCCCCATCTCCCTTCATGCATCCTCGTTTCAGGGCCGATGTAAATGAGTCACTCTGGGTAATTGTTTGATGATTAGCTCATTTGCATACTATTAAGTGGCATGCTTAGAGGTGGGGCTGGGAGTTTCCAGGTTCACTCCCCCTCGTTTGCCTCCAATTTCCGACCTGTTCCCTCATAAGCTCCTTCTGCTCCCGTTGGGAAGAATGGATCCCGGAGACAGAACGAAGGCCGGCAACTCCACAGATGCCAAACTAGCTGCTGGTGACTGGGGCACGATTTCCACATTCACATCCGAGTCTCTCCTGCCACAGTCAGACCGCAGTTAGCAGGACACACAGACCCAGGTTAGCCCTTGAAGAAGCCTGAATTCATTTTCTGTGCAAAGCCAGGCTTTTGGAAACTTCTAAAACTTTCTAGAGCCCTCTGGAACCTGGAGCCCTCTGGATTGCCGGGATCACGTCTGGATCAGGAGAACAGTAAGCTCACCTTCAACAAGGGCCTACTGCCTGGTGGTGCTCTAACCAGACAACATCTAATGTTCTGTGATGAGTATCTCCCAAATATTGCAAGGGACACACTATCCCAGAATGTTAGCTGTAAGTGCTGGGGCCCTGAGGATGGTACCCTCCAGTGGGCCCAGCAGAGGGAAGGGGCGGAGACCAGAAAAGCATCCACACCAAGAGCTGCTTCTCACAGGGAAGATTCTTGAGAGTCCTGCCACCACCTGTCTCAGCAGCCACTGGGGCCCCCCGCTGTCCCAGCACCCACAGTGTAGCAGGGGACAGGCTCAGATCAGCTGTAAAATGGGGGCGACGGGATCCTGTCCTGCTTGGCTCCCACAGGGGGACCGGGTGCTGTCATTCTAGGCACAAGTGACCACTGTCTGTCCTGCAAACTCCAGCCAACAGGGACACAACAGCTGCCACGCCTGTGTGGCCCCAGCCCTGAGAATTGGCCTCACAACTCAGCGCCAACTGATGAGCATGGAGCTTCCCCACGGAAGGCCTGGAGTTAGACACATGTGACCAGTGGGCAGCAGACGGTGACACCTTG
Source organism: Eulemur rufifrons (assembly GCF_041146395.1). Lineage (NCBI taxonomy): Eukaryota > Metazoa > Chordata > Mammalia > Primates > Lemuridae > Eulemur > Eulemur rufifrons. Next base: position 69,461,296 of record NC_091010.1, read on the forward strand.
CTATCAGGGCCACAGAACCCAGGGGCCCAGCACATGGACACCTCTTGGCCACTGTTCCTACCCGAGGTCCAGCCAGAGCGGCATGTTGTACATCCGCACAGACAAGTCCAGAGGCCAGCCCCACCCACGCCTCCAGTCACTGCCATGTGGGCACGCAGACTGAGGCCCGTGTGGCCCAGAGCTGCCCCCTGCCACACTGGGACCCACCCACAGCAGGTGACCTCGGGCAGAGCAAAGGGCACAGAATGAGGCAGAAGACAGGAGGGGCTGGAACGCCAACAGGGGCCGAGATCAGCCACAGGCAGGCACGGAAGGCAGAGCCCACCCTTGTGCTTAGGGACACCTCCTCCAGCCTCATGCACTGGGGGCTTCTTGAAGCTGCCCCCCCAACAATGCAGCTGTCACCGAGGGCTGGCTGGACTACGCAGCAGGTGCAGACAGCTGGGGGCGGGGGGGGGGGGTGCTATGCAGCACAGAAACATCCATTACAGTTACTGGAATTATTAAATTATGGAAGTACATGGAATCCCATTTATGGAATTATAGAAGACATTGCGGACCGATTCTCACACCCACCTGACAGCGTATAAAGTACCTTCCCTTCATCTGGGAGGTCCTAGTCCTCTAGAGACCAGGCATGAAGAGGGTGAGCACTGGTCCAACGTCACCTAGCTTCTACCAGGTGGGGCCAGGACGCCACCCTGGCCCGGCCCACCACCCCTCCTGCCCCTGCACAGCTCAGACATCATCCCATGGGACAGGACAGCCCTGTGGCATCCCTCTCTGGGGACCACGTCAAGGCTGGGGATGCAGAGCACAGAGCAGGGCAGCTGAGGGCCCAGGCAGGGGATGGCTCCCGTGGGGGCAGGAAAGGCACAGGGGGAACAGGTCTTGCAGGGACCCGCAGGCAGGACGTGCAAGTCCCTTGGGAATCTCAGAGAGGAACCAGGCTGAAGGATGACTGCTTGGCCCAGAGAATTCCTAATCCCAGAGAAGGTTTCACCCTTAGTTTAAGTCCTGGACTCCATACAGTTCATGTGTAGGAATAACCTCGGTCACACCCAGCTCCACCGGGTGCAGCCTCCGCCTGACAAACGTCAAGGGCCCGAGTGCCTCTGGGGAGATGAGAGGGAAGTGCCAAGGAATGCCTTAAAACTGGCTCGGCCACCCGGGGGAGGGGCACCTCCCCGGGACAGGAGTCCCGAATCCGCACCTGGATCAGCAGCTTGCACCTGGCAGGGGAAAGGGTCTGGGGCTCTGAGGGCACAGAGAGGCCCCCACTGAGCAGAAGGGTGTGACGGTGTAGACAGCAGCATCCAGAGAGGCCCAGGCCAGGGTCCTCCAGGAAGGGGAACCCGTGGCAGAAAGGCCAAAAGGCACGGTCAGGAAAACCAGCAGGTGAGGCGTCTGTCCCATTTCCTGGCCCGCATGACCCACAGGCCCTGCCGCGAGCCCACTCCCCTGCCACCTGCGGGGCCTGTAGGCCCAGCTGCCGTCCACACGCTTGTGCTCAGGCTGGGCCCCAAAGGCAGCAGGAGCTGCTGAGGAAGCCCAGGGCCCTCCCAGCCAAACTTTCCCCAGTACATCACTGAGCACGACAACTCCTGAGGAATTCCCAGGGAAAACATTCCATTCCTGCATCTTCTAATATTTTATTCCCCTAAAAGGTGAAGCATGATGAAAAATCACCCTTTTCCTAAATAATGATATTTTATTTTAAGTACGCACATGGGTATATTTTTATAAAATGTATTAGTCAAAATACTTCACAGTGGCACAAGCTATTTTCTGGCATGTTCACTTACATCACGGACATGATCGTCCCCTGTAGTCACACAAACTGTGAAGAGACCAAAACACCCTTCAGGCGCTCCCAGGAGACGCCCCTCCCTCTCCTGCTGGGCTCCTGCCCAGGCTCCTCCCACGACCCCTCTCGTAAACAGACTGCTCTGACCAGGGTGAAAACCAGCGTTTCGTGCAAGTTCGTGGTGGAAAGAGGGAAACACTTCTGCATTTGGGGACAGACAGCACAAGCAGCATGAGCATGTCTGCCCTCCCCACTGTCGCCGCAGAGAAGGAGCCCGGCGGCCAACGGCACAAACTCACGTCCCGGGTCAGGCTTGTGTTCCAAGCAATCAAAGGCCACCGAACCAGAAGGAGCAAGAGCGTGGCAAGATGACATGTAGGGCCTTCGTGGCCCATAAAATCTACCTGGGGAAGGAGAAGGGACGAACTTTGGGGGCAGAACCAGGAAGTTCGCCTTGGTGAGCCTTCAGGATCCCCCGGACTGTCGGAAGATGAAGACCTCGTCAGGAAGTGACCGCTGGCGTCTGATAACTTGGTGATCCCAACCCCATCTTCCAGAGGCTCTGGGAATCTCTGCCCCATCCCAGACAAACAAGGACTCCATGTGTCTTTCCTCCTCACAGGAAACACCAAAGCCACCCGCTGCACAAAGGAACTCCAGAAACTCAAGTTTGCTACATTTCAGAAATAAGCAATCCGGTCCACCCAGAGGTGCTCCTCCGTGGCCACGGCACCGAGAGCCTCAGATCCTAAGACCCGCCGTGGACAGACAAGCAGCACCGCTGTTTTCCAGCTGCCTCCGTGGGCCAAGTGGCAGCTCCAGCTGACAGCCTGGTCCTTCTCTGACGCCCTTCCACCGTCCCCTCCCCGGGTCAAAAGCCTCCTGCCACTTCCCAAGTGACAGACAACATACCAGCTCTGGTTAAAACCTGAAAACGGTATGATAAGTTAAATCTACATAAGCACCTCCAGACTTCATCAAAAACCAACCACCCAAAGACCCCATTTAAAAGTCCTGCTGCCCCACGATGCCCGTGACAAGTCCTACCCGCGACGTTCTCACTGTGCAGGATTCGTTTGAGACGTGTTTCTTTGTTCTATTTGGTTTTGCCCATTTGTTTTGCCAGATTTGGTGAGGAAGCAGTTCCAGGGAAACCCGGACGGCGGCCCGCCCAATCTGCCGCGACGTTTGCATCGTCTACTGGACTCAGCCACGGGGCCATAATTTTGCTCCCCTGGATCTGCCCGGCCACAGAGCCCATGGGCTGAAAACACTTTCAACACTTCTTATTGATGGATGGGATTAGAATTCCCACGTGGAACCAGATAGCCCAGAGTCAATGGCAAACTTCTAGCACACACGGGCTGATACGACTCTGTCTAAGTTGTTCTACAGGCCAACTTCACGTTTGCATTCACGAGCAGTATTTTTAAATATGGCGTTCAGAAAACTTAGGCGGAATCGTGCCAGGCCCTGTGGGGGCTCTGGGCCTAGATCAGAGGGCCCTGCACGTCCCCCTGGCCTGCAGCCCCCTCTAGAAGCATCATTTCTGGCTGCTCCCCCTTGACTGGGACGTTCTCGGCCTCTTTCCCCAGCACCAGCTCAGAGCGCCACTGGCCCGACACACAGCCGGAGCACAGAGACCCCCACCCCGTGCACACCTGTGGCTGCAGGTGCCCGACTATCTGCAGGCTGCTCCCCAACCAGACACCCGAGCCATCTGCACAGCCCACAGCTGCGGGTCATGGTGGCCTTACGCTCCTCCCCACCTGTCCCAGGCCCTGCCTCTGACCTGTCCTCACAAGACCCCTCACCTCTCATGGAGGCCAAAGAGCGGGGGCTCACCCGCATCACAATAAGACCCTGGACTCAGAATCCCCCAGGCCACTCAGGGTGGGGTCCCCAGCACCCACCACAGCGCCAGGCACAGAGGTGTGAATGAACGAAGGGCCCGGCAGGCTGGGTTCAAATTCCAGGGGCACCCCTCCCAGCTGAGACCCCAGACTAGACTCTCAACGTCCGCACATCTGAGGAAACCATAGCAACTGTAACAGAGTCCGGACATTGGAGCCGGCCCTTGCGAAGAGCCCTGTGCTCAGCGAGCACTTCATAACCGTGCGCTGCTCCTAGCTCTACCACAGGTGTCACGGTGGGGCTGCCACCCCACCCTGCTCCTCACACCCCCTGGGAAGTGGGGGCTGGCGGAGGAAGAGGAGAGGCAGTCTCGCCCCTGCTGCAGGCCGCAGCACACTCCCCACCCGAGGGTGGCCCAGGAGGCCGGGGGAGCTGCAGGGAACCTAGGCGTGGGACGCCGAGGGCGCCACCCATCCCAGAAGCCCATCACCAGGCTGCCTTGGACGCCCACTACTTGGTCTTTCCCAGCCGGAAGTGGTCCTAGAGAAGGCCACGGCGAACAGACCTAAACCGCATAACCAGGCAGGCCCCAGGGGCCCCCGGTCTCAGACTGCCCCAGCCACGGAGCAGGTCCCACGCTTCCAACAGGACCAGCCCGGGGGGCGGGGGAGCAAGACCTGCTCATAGAACTTCCTGAGCTCCAGGAACAAGTCTGGGAAGGAGCCTGCCCACTCTCCAAACCTCTCCTGGAAATGCAGTGTCAAAGCATGGAAATGCGTTTCTCTTTTAAATTAGGAGCGTAAAACACCCTACCTTAGAGCAGATAGGTTGAGATGAGATAAGTAACCTCTAAATTCAGCCTGTTGGCAGCATCAAGTTCAGGGGATGAAAGAAACCCCTGATGGGCTTAGCAGGACTTAGCAAGGATATCACCTTACAGGGCACCGAGGGACGTCAGGACACGCCAGCGGGAGCCCTGGGCCCTCGCTCAGAAACGAGGCATCGACACAGAAAAACACATGATAGGGACAACACAAACTTCCGCTCTACCTCAGTCGCCATCAAAGGGGCTGTCGGGTACCGAACGCCTGGAGATGGTGCCCAGCTGCCCTTCCTGAGGCCCTCAGTGGGCCACGGGCCTGAACCCTGCTTCTAGAAAATCCACCGCCCGGGATCAGCACCAACTCTGGGCTCGGGGGTGAGGCACCAGGGTGCGTGCTGCGGCAGCAGAGAGCGGGCCGTGGGGAGAGCCTTCCAGGCCCAAAGCACCGGGCAATCGGACAGCAGTGGCGGAAAACAAACAGAAGCAAAGAAAGAGGCAGGAGGGGAGCGGTGCCCAATCTCAGGGCCCAGAGGCTGGCGGGAGGGACCAGGTGGCCCTGTGAATCCTCCAGGGAGCCGACCTGGGGCAGGGCCAGGCTGCCCTTCTGGAAGGACTCCTGGGTAGTGGCATCCCCTCTTTGTTGAAAGGGGAAGGATCTGGGCGGAGGTACCAACGAGAGGCTCCGCAGAAGCCAAAACTGCCATGGGCAGAGAGGACATGGCAGCTGCTCAGGGAGGGGGCACCAGTTCACAAACAGCAGCCCAAGCTCTGGGCCCTTGGGTCCCTGCAGCCACCGGAGAAACGCCTCCTAACCTCAGGGAGTCCGGCCCTGCGCACTCAAGGCCTCCCTTGGCCTTGGACGGCTAACTATGGGCTCTTACGTATTGACCATTTTTCATCTACAACAACTTTTAGGAAGACAAAAATTGTGCTTGAATTTTGGGAGCTACGTGCCATTGCAGATTTTGAGTGATTTTAGGACATTTCCCCCATGGGAAAACACTGCCTGGGGTGGTCCAAGACTCTTCCTTAACCCTATGGATCTCTCTTCCAAGACAGTAACGTTAGAAGCACTGCCAAAAATAAACCCCCCAAAATCACAAAAACAAAAAACGTATTTCATACCGACGCTGGGGGAAATGGCTTTCAGTCAGGTAAATGCCAAACAAAACAACAACAAATCTAAGCTACCACCCGTCCACCTTCCCAGAGCGCCAGCCTCTGGGCCCTGAAAGAACGTCCCACTTGCTGCGGGGACAGCCACAGGGCCCCCGAGAGCCCTGGAATCACTAGGCCACACCCAACCGGCAGAGCAGACTACCTGGGGCCTCCCTTGTCCGCACAGGGCGCAGCCCAGAGACCGCACCTCTGCTTTTTAAAGCGTGTAATGGTAACATTTATTTCTAAGTAACATTTGCCTGCTTGAGAATCTGGTGTCTGCCTTTGAGAGTACCATCAGTAAGATCTTGTTTTTAAATGAAATCAATAGGAAATTACATTAAATACTTATAACTTATTTTTTTAAGAACCAGAACAGACTCCTCCCTTACAAATCTAAATGGGGGGGGGACATTTTCTGTGCAGAACAAACGTGCAGGTACAGGCGCGTGTTTGGACGCCACTTGCCAGATCACGCGCTGGCACTAATTCAGTGGGCCTAGCGGTGAGATACATTCTAATTTAAGGCGTTTACTTATCTATTGCTTTCTAATGGATGTTTT
>NC_091010.1:69472500-69480000 GCF_041146395.1 Eulemur rufifrons
TCCCCAAGAGCGAGCCCCCCGAAAACCGTGGGCTTCGCTTAACACTAACGTGTCAACACTGGTTCAGTCGCGACACACGTGCCACGCCAAGGCCAGGTGCTCACGCCAGGTAATCTGTGGCAGGGGAGGCAGGGGCACATGGGAACACTGCGCTTTCTGTTCATTTTCCTGGAAACCTAAAACTCTTCTAAAAAATAAAGTCTATTAATTGTTTTCTAAAGTGTTATCAGAACACTTTAAATCTACATCGGATGTGGAGGAAGACACACCAAGGTAAGGGCAGTGTGTGGCTGATGTGGCTTTGTGGTCACTACACCTGTTGGCATCTCCCTGTCTCTTCCTGGCCGGGGGATGCCATTACACAGAGCTGACGTGGGGTTCTCGACCATGACAACTTGGAAAGGACACCCGCATTCATCTGTCAGAGCAGCATTTAGTTTCCTGCCAGCCACATCTCCTGGCACTGAAGTTCCTGGAAAACTTAAGGGGCACTCGGGGAGGTGCCCTCCTCAAACCAGGGCTGCTGAGCAGTGTCCCGGACCCAATGCCAAGAGGGCCAAGTTGGCTTTGCTGGGCGTTATTTAAAATAAAAGGGGTACCCTCCCCCCACTGGGCTTTAAGGACCCTGTTCCAAGGGATGGGATTTTGTGGGGAGTGCAACCTTCTCTGCAGGCCCTGTCCCTGCCCAGAGTTAGGGCGACCCAATGGCCATCTCCATCACCGAATTCCAGGCTCGTGCTCACGTGTCCCCGCAGATGGCCGAGCCCAGGCCTAGGCCTCCAGACCTGGCCCTCAGTGACGCCACAGCACCCAGATTGGCCACCTCTGTGCAAGCTTTCCATTTCAGTGAAAATTCAGAGAAAGGGTGAGGGGAGGCAGTGCTATAGGAAACCACTGAGGAAACCTCTTCTCAGAGGGCACCTCAGTAGCCAAGGCTGGTCTTTCTCCCTTTGTAAGTTCCTCATCACAAGGGCAAATGTTTTTAGGGCCTTAGACACTGCCAAAGTTTCGTTGTGCTGTGTTGCTTTAACATGGCACCCTGCCCCCAACTGCCTTCTGCTGAGAGGGATGGGGAAAACATAGACAGGAGGGGGGAGGAGGAGGAGGAGGAGGAGGAGGAGGAGGAGGGAGGAGGAGGGAAGAGGAGGGAGGAGGGAGGAGGGAGGGGGAGAGGAGCCAGGGAGGAGGAGGAGGAGGAGGAGGAGGAGGAGGGAGGAGGAGGAGGAGGCAGGGGCGGCGGCTGGAGCTGCCTGTCTGGGCAAAGGCAGGGCCCCCTCCCCAGATGTGTGAGCAGCTCCGTCTTCCAGCAGAGACACGCTGGAGCCGACTCCTTCCGCTCGCGGGGCCTGGGCTCCATGTCCTACCACAACACGCCGCGAGCCCCTTCCTTCCCGCACATGTTAAACTCATTTCCTAGTGAATTACTGGGAAGGTGCTGCGCCGCTGTTCTCCGAGGACGCGCTCCATGGGCCCGGGCACCGACGCCCCGCATGAATTTTGAGTATTTTCTAGCTGAGTGACTTCCAGTGAAGGAATTACAGAGGGATCCTTTTCATTTGCTTTGTTTTTAAAGGGAAGGGGAAATGAGTGATTCAAAAACAACTAAAATAGGAGTTTCCCTATACCCCCCCCCAACAGCGCTCTACATGGAATTGTTGGCAAATTTACAGCATTTACTCTTTTGACAGATATGACTGACCTTTCCTGAATAAATCGTTTTGAAAATGGTTTTCTCCAGCGTTTACAATTTAATGAACACTAGTTACCCCAAAGTCTAAGAAGCTTATAAAAAACAACAACAAAAACCCTTAACCCATAAAATTCCTCCACTTATTTTTCTAAATGATAGTCATATTTTATTCTACAGCATGAATAATACCAGCATAATGTCTCATTATATAGAGTTTTGACCACAAACATTTTTGGGAGATTTGCTATTAAGATAAACAAACAAGAGGAGCTTGTGTTCTGGGAGCTGGCGCAGTGAATGGTTTTCATTTTCTCCGAGTGCAGGCTCCAGAAGCTCTGCCAACTGCAGGTTAAGCTCCTGAGTTTTCACTTCCTGTACCCCCACTTGTCAATCACTTCCTGTCTGCAACGACAATTTCCATCATTAGAGCTTGGAATTTTTATCTCCTCCAACGTGCCTCCCTTTGCCACTGTTAGTTTGAATTCTGATAAATTATTCACCACCTTTAAAAAGTAACCGAAAATTATAGCATCACCGTGAGCCACCTATATCTAGCAAAGATCACCATCTTCCTGGTCTGACTCCTAAATGCTGTGACAAGGCCAGCTTCTCCTGCTTTCTTCGGCATCATGAGAAGGCCTCTGGCCAGCCCCAATTATCTCCTGGTGCACAGAGTAATTATTTGCTTCCTGTAAGCATGCGTAACAGAACCCCGAGTTTGGACGGCTTTCCATAAAGTAATCCAATTCATCCATGCCATCCTAACACAATTACAGGCACTGCAATATCTTTGCTCCTCACCTGATAAGGCTGCCGCAGAGGCGCAGGATGGTTTGCATCAACATGCCTCCTGGAGGATAGCTTCTGACAGCCCTGTCTCCAGCCCCTTCCCTCCACCCTTGCATTTTCATACCCGGCTGCATGCTGGTGCAGGCAGCACTGGAGAGGTTTCACCCTTGCACAAGCAGACAGAAATCCGAGTTGGTTAAGAGTGTTGCAGATGGCATTGTGGGTGTGTGGCTTGTTTTCAAAACCTGCCCTCGCCTGGCCTGGCGATCGGGTCCTTACCCAGGCCAGGCAGCCATAAATCTCGTAGGCCTCGACCAGAGACGCAGGCTCCGGGCCTGGCAGTGGCCCTGACCCACCGCAGCAGGCGGCTGTGCTCGCCGTGGCACGCCGTGGCGGCTCCTGCACAGATGTAGCAGGCGTGATGCACACGCTGATCTCGGGGGCTACGGGCAGAGCAAACATACAGAGTGGGCACTGTTCCTGGCGCCTCCCTATTTAAATGAAAGCATATCATTGTGCCTCAGAAATGCAGCTCTTCCTTTTCTGTTTATTTTCAGAAGTTTAGGGGAAAAAATGTTAAAGGATGAATGAATGCGATGAACTTTTTGCCTCTCCCCACTGGTGTTGCCAGGGAATAAAACAGCCATTCACACCTGAGCCTGGCGAAGCCAAATGGGGCCGGTGCCAGCCAGAATCGGATTCTTTGTAGCCACGTCCATTCATCCAAAGTATGCTCTAATATTGCCAAATTCCTAGCCAACATTTTCCCTTCGCTGAAGTCCCAATGTATTAAAACAGACCCTGAACCAATGAGCGTCTCAAATGCACAGCCATCGCCAAGAGAAGAACTCTGGGATCCCAAGGCCTATTCAATGATAATTATATTCACATCTTTAAGAAAACTGAGAAGGAAAAATTAACACCAAACTATACTGTTTTCATTGCATTATGCAGATGAAATGACAAGTTGTCATTTAAGAAGTTAATAAACAGTCTCCGTTTTGCAGGTTATCCAAATGCTACTGAATAGAAAACCTTGGATCCCTAAATGATGTGTAATTAAAATTATTTTTAAAATCCTCCTTGACAGGCCAGGGCTTAGCCAAAATGTAAATGACATTAAAGAAGACAATGAATTTAATTTTATTTAATGTCCCTTTTTGCAGATCCTCATTTACATAGCATTTTTAACAAAAGCGTTGACCTTATAAATGCTGGCATTTGTACAGCTTCAGCGGAGTTGGATTTAATCACGCTCGTGCAAAGCCATGAGGGAGGAAGCTTTAAGTTCTCTGCTTGGAGATGGAGTAGGAATAAAAACATTGGGACTGGTCAAATGTTTATCCTCCCCGCTTCTGAAAACAACCTGACAAGAAGATGTAAAGGGCTGGGGAATAACCCGGTGCTGTTTGTAAGGCTTGGTGATAATCATATATAATCGTTTGGAAATATAGCTAATAAAAAATATAATGAGTGTTCAGCAAAATCGGCATTAGGCCCAAATTACATGATATTAATACTTGAACAGGTGCAGAAAGGCGCTTTAAATGAGGTAAATGAATAAAATGTCCCAGAGCACAACTGTGTGTGCTGACAAAAAGTCAATCCCATGAATAATTCAGTGAGTAGGACTGCCAGCAAAGGTCGGCTCTCTTTGACCTTTGTGACAGGAAGTGAAAGGAAACACTGTTGACTAAAAAAAAAAAAAGAAAGAAAGAAAAAAAAGAAAGGAAAAGAAAATCTCCAATCGGTCTTGGGCTACCGTTTTGCAATCACTTGAAAGGTATAAACTTAAAACGGACGAATGAATCAAAGTAAGGCTTTGGAGGCTTGGGGGGGCACAGAGTTAAAATGGTTGCTAGTTAGGTCATCTGACTACAGACAATGTGAAATCACAGACAATGGAAGGTTAAGCAAATAATATTTTTCTACAACCCAATGTCAATTATGTATAAAAATCTGAGGTCAGCTGAAAAGTATTTTCAGAGCCCACAGGGTTGAAATTTTGTAACAGCTGTTAAATATGACAAAACTTCACCCCCCCCCCAAAAAAAAAAAAACTAAAGCTATTCCAAACTCTGTATGAAAGAAAATGGGATAAACAGATGTCTGGCTTCCAGACAGGAAAGTGGGACAGACTTGGAATGATAAGTCTCCCCAACTCTACAGACTAATGCCAGATTTATTGGGGAGGGGGCACTGCCTGGCGCAGAGATGCCAGCGAGGAGGACGCAGGAGACGGTGCCATCTGGAACCGCCCTGCCGAGCCTGCTCCCGGCGCTGCGTGGAGCCCACTGCGTGCACCCGGCCTGCTCGGGCAGTCACGTCACTGCCCCCACTGCTCCCGTGGCTGGCCTTCCCAGTTTGCAACACTGGGACCCTGCACCTTTGGTCCACCCGGGCCAAGCAAGGAGGAGGAAGGAAAAGAGGATGCACCTTCCTGGGCCTTTCCAGGCTCCCTGAGGAAGCAGACAGAGGTGGCACAGCAAACGCTGTGAGCCAAAGTGTGGTTTTGGTTTAGCAGCTACACCGACATCCTGTAATCATTTGCAGCCCTTGGAATGTACGGGTGAAACAGGAGAGATTTATCTGTTCATAGTTGGGATATGTGGACAATGGGTGTTCCTAATGAAGACCATCTGCTTTTGTGTTTTCCCAGAAAACATTATTCCACAAGGAAAATGATACTCTCATCCTTTTCAGCAATACCATAAAAAATCATGCATAGATATGTGTGCATATACACACATGGATATACACGTATGTGGGGGCTGTGTGCGTGCCTTCTCCCATACTTGCGTCTGGCTCTGCGGGTCCATACGATTTACCAAGATACTTTTTCCTGTAGTATCTCTTTACTGACCATGCTGTTTACTTTACAATCTTACGTTTCTCCTTTACTCCATAAGTTGTTATATTATTTTAAATACACTGCAGTATAGTTATATCTATGGAGCTATAAAAAAATTGTTTCTCTACCAGTGTTTTATGAGAAAGAAAACAGTTAACACAAGTGAAACCTTTATAATAAATTAAAAGGGCTTTGTAATGCGAAACATCCTCACTTTTCTCCCTTTTTCAGTCTAAAGGGTCTTCCATGCCATTCATAAGTATTTAATGCTTCTGAAAGATAACTAAACTAAATTGTGTAATTAATTGATTTAAGGCGTCAGAGTCTATAGAATGTGATTACCCTGCCAGAGCAGGGAGCTTACTTCTCTGCTCTCGTAACACAGAAAAGCAGTCTCAACGTGCCGGAAGAGGCTCGGTGCGGGTTAGAACAAATGTGGGCCCATTGATCTCAATTCAGGTTGGAATTATTGGTTTATATCCTCAGGACAAATATGCCTTATCTGGTCAGAACCTGCTAAATGTATCCAAAGGCCACAAAGAGCCGGCAAAGCACATTGAATATAATTCTTTTTTAAGCCAACTAACCAAGTGACGACACTACTGCTGGGGACCTGTAAACTGGCTCACCAGTCTGATGGGACATTTTTATTCTGCAATGCTCAAGAGGAAACACAGGCTAGGAACTCAACATAAGCAACTAATTTTCAGAGGCAACAAACACCCCACAGAAATGATTATCATTATGAAATTGAAACGCATCTCAGTTGTGAAAGACTGCATCACTCCAAAGAGACTCCCCTCCTATAGGCATTTTTCTTTCTCTGATTAACATAACTTGCGCTAGTGAACACTAAATTCTTCATTGTTTCACCTAAAAATATGCCTTAAGCTGGAGACAGTGCCAACACTACCATCATTTCATAGGGATTTACAGCAAGCAACAAAATGCTAATAGTATGTTGCCATCATAAGTGACACCTCTCTTAAGAACGCTAAAATGTACATTGTACTTGTCATTTCACAAAACTATCCTTACTTAAAATCCTTAACATGGAAAGTGATTAAAATTTCTATAAAATTGTCATATCTGTGAATTTAGAAGCAGAGCAGATTTTTCATCAATAATTAAGACCTCCAAAGCATTTATGCCAGGCATAAATGGAGCTTCAATCCTCCTTATTCAAATAAACATGGTAAACCCATTAACCAAATGTTTTCACATTTCTCCCCTCCTCTCATGCTTCTAGAATATCAAATAATTGCACACTTCTCTTATGTTACAGAAGTATAAGTAATCTTAGGACATATTTTAATTAACCAAATATAAGAACCAATTCACTCAGACAAGAATTGAAGAATACATTTCTGCATATCTGAGGAATATATTTCCCACCAGGTGATTAAAAACTAAGTACTAAAAGTTATTCAGTATTAATAATCAATAAACGATTAAATATTGTACATATCCAAAGTGTTTTATAAGGGAAAACACAGCATCCAAAATAAATCTCATGATTTAAAAACAAGTCCTCTTCTTAAATTTATAAATATCACTCAAAAGATGAAACACTTTCGTAATCCTGCATTAAAAGCAAACATGCACTGCCTTTTCAAACATCTCATACTCAGACAAGATTCCAGTAGCTCCAACACTTTCAGCCAATCAAAAAAAAAATAAAAGATTCAGTCACAAAACAACAATCCTAGGTTATATGATTTCCATGGTCACAACACTAAAGATAAATATAATTACATTGATTTTTGTAGTTCCAGTTCTATAAAGTGTTGAACTTGTTCTCAACTGCCTGAGTGACGGCCACAACTGGTCAACCCTATTTGATTACTAATAAGAGAGCTGTCCCTTCTGTCAGATACCGAACATTCTCCACTAAGCAAACAGCTATTCCAGCTAGTTAAACATTAGCATTGCTCTCCACTGGTGGCGCATATTTCTTTAGGCTTAACTCATGGAGTTTTCCGGGTTTAATTTTTCAGACACTGGACAGTAAAGTTCATGATCAAAAGATAACTCTGTAATGAAAGCTGCTGAAATTCAACCCCTCTTCAAAACTGTCCAAACCTCTGCTTCACAAAACTGGTGTCGTATGTACACGCCTAACATTTATTCGATTTGGGTACCAATTTCAAAATCTGCAGTCAATCACACA